>NC_133621.1:161099176-161193030 GCF_048593235.1 Sminthopsis crassicaudata
GAGTGCAATGGAATGGGAGTTAAAGGAAGAACTGAAAACTTCCTAGTGACAAATTCAACTTTCTAGTTTTTCTAACTGGTTTTGTGATATTTGAAGAAAGCTAGAGAACTCAGTGGAAACCCCAGCCAACAGTCAAACAAGGCACCTGTGGTAAAGGTAGCATCAATTTTAAAAATCAGTGTTTCTCCCTTCCCACTCTATAAAACTGTCAAACTTATAAGGGATTTGAGCATCAGATCAAAAGTCATTCAGGCTTATGAGGGCCCAATTATTCATTTTTCAATTGTCTGACTCTTTGTGACTCCATATGGGATTTTCTTAGCAAAGATACTGGAGTAGTTTGCCATTCCGTTCTCCAGCTCATTTTACAGATGAAAAAACTGAGGCGAACAGGATAAAGAATTTGCTCAGGATCACACAGCTAGTAAACATCCGAGTTCAGACTTGAATTCAGGAAAACTGAGTCTTCCTAATTCCAAGCCCAGACCTTCATCCACTGCACCACTTAATTGTTCTGTATAAAGGCAAGTTGAGGACAAAAGGTCTAAGTGATAATAGGGGCAAATGATAGAAAATATTTAATGACTTGGATTATGGAATTCCTTACAACAAGATGTTATTTATTTGGATAATTCTATTTCAAAATATAAATAATGGGCAGACCCTGAAAAAACATATTTGTTTGAGCTTAGTGTTTCACTAAAGGACATCTGAAGAAACGGGTCACAATTCTTAATTTTTCTAATGAGAAAAATGCTGTTGTAAGTTGTAATAAAGAGAAAATGTCATGTCAAAACAGGCTCTAGTAAGATTTCAAAATACTTTAATCCTGACCTTGTAAACTTTACAGAAATGTTGTCAAAAATGATTCCAAGTAAAGAGAATAACCAGTTCTAATAGAAGCCATACTCTCAGGGTTCTTTTCCTGGGTATGTGGACATTTGGGAGCCAAAGAACAATATCTCCACTTCAGTAATTGCTGACTTAATTAGGTATTTGAGAGGGCCTGGTTTAAGTAAAGTCTTTTAATTTCACATTCTTTTTATTATTCTTCTTATGGGGGAAATTCAAATAAACTTCCTGTGTACACACACAAAAAAAGTTGATATAGTTGTGTCATTTTATATGCAATCCTTGTTTTAATAAGTCTCACGGGACACAAAAGGCCCAAATATATACTATCAAGAATTTCTCTGTCTCTCCTTTTTCTGGCCTTCCCCCAGCCACCCAGATAACCTGGGAACTTCCTGTCTGATACAATCCTACTAGGTTATTGGCAACTCCTTTTTTAAGTACCTAAGGCTCCAAAGATAAGCAGATTTTGTTAATGACAAAGAACCCTGAGGT
Source organism: Sminthopsis crassicaudata (assembly GCF_048593235.1). Lineage (NCBI taxonomy): Eukaryota > Metazoa > Chordata > Mammalia > Dasyuromorphia > Dasyuridae > Sminthopsis > Sminthopsis crassicaudata. The sequence goes on from NC_133621.1 coordinate 161,100,524, forward strand.
CTCTATCTCTTCCAAACCTTTGTCCTGACTTCCTTTAAGTCCCAGCTAAAATTCTCCCTTCTCCCTTAACCTTCTTTTTGTTGATTATCTTCAGTTTATTCTGTAATTAGCTACTTTTTATCTTTGTATATTGTCTCCCCCAATAGACTGTGTATTTCCTGAGGACAGAGACTGTCCTTTGACTTTCTTTGTAACCTCAACACTTAGCATGGTGCTTTGCACATAGTAGGTGTTTAATAAGTGGTTATTGACTGACATGAAGCCTTCCTCACTTAGACTATCGCCTAGGATGGGGCTCTAGCAGAGAGTTCCTATAATTATTTGTCCATATCAGTTCTCTCTTCACACTCCTCTCATCTCTCTGCCTTACACCTTTCAAGAGGTATTCTACATGCAACTTGAGCTTCCATTGTTGTCCCATACAGTTCTTCTTATGGGCCGGCATATGCCATCAGTCCCTCTTCCTCACCAAGATCCTCGCCTCTTGACCAGCCTGTATAGATGGCACCATACTATCTGCCTATCATTTGCTGCATTCTATATTAGGTGGAAGTCTCTGCATCACCCTCCTCCATCACATTAATTCACCACTGGATGGCACCAGTCAGTGCATTTGCTTGGGAATCACTACTCAAGGGAAAAACACTCCATGGTCCACCAGCATTCAGAGTGATTTTTTATCTAAAAGGCAGTTCCAGAATTATTTAAAACATACAATTTGTAAAACATTTTCCCTTACCACTTTGCAATACAGGTTATCCCATTACTTTGAGAATATGTAGATCTGCCCAACTTGAAACGCCCTAATTGGGGAAATAATGGTCTTCCTTAACTGAAATCTTTGAGCAAAGGCTGGAAGACTTTTTGCAAAGGACATAATAGAGAAGATTCTTATCTAGATATAAGTTAAATTAGGTGCTATCTGAGTTACTTTCCAACTCTGAAATTCTTTTGATTTATTGAATACTTTTATTCCCAGGATATGGTATATAAATCAATTTATATACATTGATATATTTTAAATATAATACGTGACAATTTGCCTTCTCAGATGACAGGAGGAAGTACCTATCACTTTCCACCAGGGGTCAGACTTGGCAACAAATTGAATACCGGAATCATTCAACCAAGCAATGAACACAAAATTTAGGCTCTTAGTGTAGAGTACTTTCTCGCTAAAAAGTTGTTTGGTATAATAAATGTGTGCGCACACATAGTGTTTGCACACTCACATACACACAACTGACTTATTTTTTTTATTATCAAACAATGTAATTCCATCACTGAAAGCCTCCTCTTCCATGCAGCACTATGTTTTAGTTCATAAAGTGAATTTGAATTCTGCCTCTAAGGCTTATTAACTGTGTGACCTTGGGCAATTCACTCAGGCTGCAAACTGAATGCTTTACGATCCCTTTAACTATAAATCTGATCTGATTAATTGCTCTGAAATTTAATAGAATTGATTGCCTGGGGCATTAAATGACTTACACAGGGTCAGTGCAGATCTCGGACTCAGGGTAGACTTGAAGATAGCTCCTCCATCCGCCGTCTTCCCTGCCTCTTACCTATTGTGTTTTAGATTATCTTTTAAAAATATTTTTCCCTGTGTAGATTATTGAGCTATAGAAATAAGGCATTTTCTGCCTCTAAACGTCATAGCTTTTGAGCAGGAGAATAGGCATTGGTCCTTTTTTTTATATTGGGAATTGAAGACATGGGAAAAGGGACATAGAGTGGAGGGTAGGTAAAAGAAAAAATAAGGTAAAATCAATTCTTGGTTTCTTTCCAAAACAAAACAAACTCTAACAAATCCTCTTAAGTATGAAATGGTAATTATATAGTTTTGTAGTTACATATACCTTCCCAACTTTGAAACTTGAAAGAAAGTACTCCATCCTAGATACAAAGTTCAGGCCTCTTTTTTTCTCCCCAATCCCCTTTACTTTGTTATTCATTTCTTAAGACTTTTTTTTTTTTTTTTAATACTGCTGGGTCCTCTTCTAATAAACCATTCATTTTATCCACATCTTACAGACTGTCATTTTGGACCATGGCACTAATCTACGGATCTGGGAGTGCTGAATGAGAACTAACTTGCCTCATCTTTGTCCTTGTAGAAGTGATGATTGATATTTTAAACAAGCATATCTAACGGGGACAGGGCCGACAGTAACTCTGCTGAGTTGTGTGGTAATTGAACCATAGCATCAAGAGATTTAACAAGATCAAAGGTTCTCCAGTGGAAAGAGTTCAACTCCTCCAACCCATATAGGAACAGTAATTTCCCCTATGATGCTCCTGATAAATTTTTCACTTAATGACTTCCCAGTGATGAAGAAATCACTCCTTATGGAAAAGCCCATTCAACTTGGGGCATATTCCAACTGTTGGGACATTTTCCTTCACACCTAGTTGAGCTCCCATCCACTATTCCTTGTTTAGCCTTTTGGAACCATGTAAAATAAATCAAAACAAATCACCTCCCATTTCTACGGGATATCCCTCTAAACATCTAAAATATTTCAGCATAATATGTTATCGTGAACGTTGAGTGCTCTTATTTCCTAAGGGTCAAGAGATTCCTCCTCACAAGTTGCTCATTGTTGATAAATAATGTCACAGTGCTTCCATCCTTAGATGACTCTGTAACGTAGCCCCAGTACAGCAGATGTAAACTTCTAATGTCCTTTTCATCCTGCGCACTCTTGTCCATGTTCTCCATGGACCATCCACCCAGTATTCTGGGCTGTTTCCTCTAAGTCTCTTGACTTTACATGGTTACCATCAAAGCACCTTGCTTTCAATACCTGCTTTTTCAGTCATTTATCTGTTTGATCATAAAAACATTATTTATATATTTTGTCTTAAATAATAGATGCTTCCCAATAAATGCCAAAATTTCCCAAGAAAATACGTACCACAGAAGTTAATTTATTTATTGTTATCAGAAACAAGGGACTATCCCCTTTAGTATTAATTGCATGGTACTAACATTTTCTATTATGTTTCACTATAGTTTTGTTTCCTTTAAATGCTAACTTCATTTACATTATTTTAGTGATTTTATAAATACCTTGAATTTTCTTTATTCCTTCCTCTTGCTTCATAAAAGCAATTTTATGTATTTTTGTATTTATTATTTATTGTACAAGAAGATTACAGTACAATCATATGCTACAGTTTGTTGAGGCATTCCCCATTTGTTGGGCACATATTTTTCCCATATTTTTGTAATCACAAATAATGCTACTATAAATACTTCTGTGCATATGGATCTTTTCTTGCTGTCAGTAACTTCCTTGAGGTTACTGTTCCAGTGGTAGAAGCATTGGTCCAAAAGGCATGAACTGTTTTAAAAGGTAGATTTTGGATTCAGGGAGAAGCTTGGAATCATTCAGAGTCCTTCTTGTTGAGTTGTTTCAGTCATGTCGGACTCTTGTGACCTTATTTGGGGTTGTTTTTTTGTTTGTTTGTTTGATTTTTTTTTTTTTTTGGCATAAACAGATCTGTATTCCAATCTGGCATTCCCCTTCCCTGCCATTTTCTTTGTTTGGCAAGGAAATCAAGTATTTGCTAACTTGAGCAAGTTCTGTTCTTTCAACCTCCCTATCCCCTCCCCTTCCCTCTCCCTTCTCTCCTCTTGGCAATTACACTACTTAAACTTCCTTAGGAAATGTCATAATCTTTGTTGGTGTCCGTTCCCTTGTCCATGTTTCTATTTTGTCTCAAAAAAATGTGTTTAAACAATTTAGAGTTATTTCATTTGCATTGTCTTTTTAAATGCTGTCTTTTCATTTTTGTTATTCCACTTTAGTGTTAATTTCATTTTCCTTCTAACCAGACTGACTATATAGAAACAGCCAATTCACAGATTATTTCCATATAGCTGATCAATTGTTTCCTGTTTGTTAAAATATAGGTTTAAAATTTTTGTCTCTTTTCTTAGTGCTCCCTATATCTTGTTCCTCTAAAATTTCCACTTAAAAATAATATCTGTAGTATATAGTCACTAGATTTTTATATTACCTATAAGCTTTTATTTACTTTAGTTTTATAAACTCAAGCCAAATTTTTCAATATATTTTTGCTGCTTTCCCAATTGCATCAAAGTTGCAAAGTTATTAAGTATGTATGGATTTCTCAATTTGTTGTTTTAATCAAGTTTTCTTAGAATTGTTTTACCTGCTTATTCTCTGCAACAAATGTGGATTCATAAGCTACAATTATTTTCACAGTGGATTTGTTATAAGTGCTCATGATGAGCACTGCATATAAAATAGCTGTATATATCCCATAAAATTATATAGACACATGATAAAATCAATTCCACCAGCTGTTTTATCGGCTTCTCTAAGGAGAACTCATGAGGTAAACTTCATTTAGCTTCGACTTCCTTTTGTCTTCTAGTTTGATTTTTATTAAAAATGGCACCCCTAGGTTGGGGGTGACTATAATTTTGCCCCAGATGCCTACATTTAGAGATCATTGACAAGTTACCCACTTCTGTAGTACAGAAACAACTAAGTTCAGCACTTAGCAAGAATAATTACATAGGAGCCTACTAAATAGCCAACTTATTTCCTTGTACTTTAGGTGATCTCCTGCCTCAGCCCACCTATCTAGCTCCCATCACCACCATGACTTCTGTAGCAGTGACCTTACGGTGTCCTAGGATTCTGTTCTTTACCACAATAAGGGGATATACCCAGACTCTCTACATCCATAAGGTCTGGTGATTATGTTCTCCCTCCCTCACTGAATATTACTTTTATAATTTTAAAGACCCTTTCATGCTGCTTACTGTGGGAGAAATGTTTAACCTTGTCCATGCTCCCCAAATGTTACATATTACCCTAGATATAGTTCTTGTAATACAATAATGTCCATTCATGGGTTCTGCACAAATAACACATACTTAGTTGAGTTAGTGTTAATTGATAGTCTGAAAATTACATGTTTATCAGCAAAAAGAGGAATGACTAGGAATTTCTTCATTTGAGGAGGACAGGGGTAGAAATTAAAGACACTATCCCCTCCCATACACATATTGTGGAGGCAGAAGTGTATGGGAGGGTGAGGGATGGCAAAAGACAAAAGCAGGTAGGAAACCTCAGAGTACTGGACCCTCTCCCTGCCCCCAAACATTCTGTTCTCCATAAGAGGAAACTCTTTCACAGATCAGAGAGGTATGTCAAAGTCGGGACCCTCTGGGAACAGACATTATTGTGCTCTGGGATGGCAAAGCCCTGCAGAATTCATTCCTACTGGCAAGAGAGAACTCTGAAAGAACCCTGGGGAAATCTAATGACTCCAAGAAACAATTTTCTTTGATAATGGTGTTGGAAAACTCCTGGCCACATCACTTTAGTTCTTTTTAGCACTTCCTGTCCCTCTTTTCTACCATTCCATCACTGTCACTACTAAAGTAGAAGAGGAATAATTGGGAATCATGGCCACTTTGCATTTTGATTTGATTATTGAATTACTATTTGAAAATGATTCATCATATATTGGCCAATCTATTATCACTAGGCTCCTTGCATTTATTTATATAACCTGGCTATCAGAAAGGAGAACTGCTGTGTCCCGTCCTATACTCAAAGCTTTTATAGGGTCTTAAAACCTGAAGACCTTATTCTCCATTGGCATGGCCATTGAGAACTTAATGTCATCTTACCACCATAATATGTCATTAGGATCAGACTATGCTGAAGGAACATTATAATGTCATAATAAATATAACAATATCTTACACAGCAAATAATTTATAGGGAATTTCCATATACATTCCCAAACAAAACCAAATGAGATAATATGCATGAGGTTCTTTGGAAGATTTACAGTGCTATCAAAATGTGAACTGTAAATAACATTACTTTGTTTTAACTTCTCATTGTGAAGTTAGTTATCATACCCAGTTTAAAGATGAGAAAATTAAAGCTTAGAAAGATTCAGTTATTTGTCCAAGATCATATTGCTTGTAAATGATAGAACTAAAGCCCAGATTTTCAGTCTTCTAAACTATCTACTTTACCTTATTGTGCCCATCTAACTATAACGTGACTCGGTGGCACAGTGGATAGAGCACTGGGCTTGGAGTCAAGAAGAACTGAATTCGAGTCCAGCCTCAGACACTTACTGTGTGACCCTGGATAAGTCACTTAATCCTGTATGCTTCCATTTCCCCATCTATAAAATGAGCTGGAGAAGAAAACACTAAATAGACCGATGAAGAATCAGATGTGACTGAAGAGACTGAATAACAACAAACCACAAAGCTCTAAATATTTGAAGATGAATCTTCTCACAGTTTAACAAGACTTTATTCTGAATTATTTATGTGTTGATGATTCATGTGGTATCATCCATTCTCTTCATTCACTCTTCTATGTCCCTGAAGCACCTAGGGTGAGATGCCAGAGGAAACAGAGTACAAACCACCATTTATCATTCATTGGTTCTGTATTGCTTAACTTGGGTTAAAATGGAACTATTTCTAACTCCTTAGATGAGACACCTCTTTATGGAGTGAAGAGTCTTTAGTTCAAGGTAAAATCACTGTCTCCTTATTACTATTTAGACTAGATCTTGCTTTTTTCATTTTCAGTGTTCTATATCCATGATGGTATTCCAAACAAAATCTAAAAGCTTGTGATGTGGGGTTATGTACCCATGTGGTTCCCACACCTCCCAGCTAACATATTTGTTTTTCATTGCTTTACCACTTTGATTATTAGAGCAGGTTCCAAAGGAATATTGGGAAGAATAACATCCTGGGAAGCAGTGGGGCTTAAACCCTGCCTAAAATCCACTTGCTAGGAAAGCATAGTCAACTTTTTAACTTTTTACTGCCATAAACAATTCTCTAGGACTTTTAAGTTACAAATTTTCACAAATGGAGGGGAATTTGTGCTTTTGTTTTCAACTAGGAGTCTTCCATACTTCTGAAATCATAGATCTGGAACATAGATAAATAGATAAACTAGATAAATATAGTTAGATAGATCAATAGATAGGTTGATAGATCATTAGATAGATAAGCAGTCATATGGAAAGATAAATGAAAAATATTTTATGTATCTGCCAAATTTTTATTGTTCAGCTAAATTCAGCAAATCTCTAGGGATTTTCTCCACATAATAATCTAGGGAAGAAAGAAAAAGCATGCTTCCAGTAAGTACATTTCTTTTCCCCCATAACTTTATATCTTGTACCCACTTTTATCTTCCCTAGCTTATATGTATAAAGAAAAAAATAGCCTTCTCAATTTTTAAATAATGGTTTCTTAGGCCACACAGACAGACACAGGATTAGAGTCTCTGGATATACTTTAGGAAGTCCATTAACTTGAAATGAGAAAAAAAATTCATCTTTATTTCCACTAATCTCTAACTGAAATTTAGCATTTCTTTCCATTACAATTTTTTTAAATTTTTATTTATAAATTTTTTGACATTATATATGCATGAGTAATTTTTTTATAACATTATCCCTTGTATTCATTTTTCCAAATTTTCCCCTCTCTCCTTCTACTCCCTCCCCTAGATGACAGGCAATCCCATACATTTTACATGTGTTACAGTATATCCTAGATACAATATATGTGTGTAAATACCATTTTCTTGTTGCACATTAAGTATTAGATTCTGAAGGTACATGCAACCTGGGTAGATAGACAGTAGTGCTAACAATTTACATTCACTTCCCAGTGTTCCTTCTCTGGGTATAGTTATTTCTGTCCATCATTGATCAACTGGAAGTGAGTTGGATCTTCTTTATGTTGAAGATATCCACTTCCATCAGAATATATCTTCATACAACATTGAAGTGTACAGCGATCTTCTGGTTCTATTCATTTCACTTAGCATCAATTGATGTAAGTCTCTCCAGGCCTCTCTCTATTCCTCCTGCTGGTCATTTCTTACAGAACAATAATATTCCATAACCTTCATATACCATAATTTACTGAATCATTCTCCAATTGATGGACATCCATTCAACTTCCAGTTTCTAGCTACAACAAAAAGAGCTGCCACAAACATTTTGGCACATACAGGTCCCTTTCTGCTCTTTAGTATTTCTTTGGGATATAAGCCCAATAGCAGCAATGCTGGGTCAAAGGGTATGCACAGTTTGATAACTTTTTGGGCATAGTTCCAAATTGCTCTCCAGAATGGCTGGATTCTTTTACAACTCCACCAACATCCATTACAATTTTTTTAAAAATCATTATTCTGAGAAGAGATTTAATAGACTGCACTATATTGCCAAAAGTATCCATGACACATACAACATTGGTAAATGATAAGAGAATAGTAATACAATGTTCTACGTCAGGGGAAACAAAGCTTGTGGAATGAGACAAAACGGTCTTGTAGAAAGAGCATTGAAAATCAAGTCAGAAAGCCTGACTTTGAATTCCAGCTCGCCTTCTCTTTATGTGACCCTAAGGCTGAACTAAATGATCTGTATGGCTTCTTCCATGGCTAAGCAGGTAAAGGTTTTAACTGGATCTACAAAAATTCACAACATAATTTAATCTGCATTAACATGTTCTTAAGTCTAGACAATCAACAAAACAATGGATCAAGAGTTGATTTGTAGTATCTTCTGGGGATATTTTTGATGATTTAGTTTCTGAGGAATTTCTTTTCTGATTTCTGAGGAATAAATGCTTACAGAAAATTTAACTATCAGTGCTCCCAAACCAAGTTATAATATACCCTTAGATTCCATTTTTTATAGTCCATATAATACTTTAAGTCTATGAAATCAGAAGAAAAGGGAAAAAGAAGAAAATAAGAAGGGAAAATCATTCAAACCATTATGGCAGAACCATTTGATAGCTTGTTATTTCTCTCTTATTTGACCCTATAAGGTGAACCTTATTATTGAAGTTATAATAAAAGCATTATATTTTTCTTAGGAAAGCTTCCATGGCAATTCTGTCTGGGAATATTTCTCTGGGAAGAGTTAAGACTCCCAATTTAATTCTTTTACCTCCTTTCTGTATTAATCTCTTCTATCACTAGAAGGGTCATGACTTAGCAAACCAAGAGAAAGTCACTGATTCTTCTGAAAGGAGGCAATGGGGTTTTTAGCTAAGCCTGATGACTCTAGGGTTATAGATTTTCATTTCAACTTTGCCATTTGTTATAAGATTGAATCCATATCTCCTATGGCACAACAATATCTTCATAAAATAATTATTTTGAAGAAGTGATGTTCAAGATAATTTTCATTTTTTAAAATTTTATTTCAAGATGATTTTAAATGCCTTGCAAGGAAAGAAAACTAAGTAAAAGTACACTAAGAGATTAAAATCTAATAAAGACAAGGAATCTTTTCTTGTAATCTTTGAAAGCCTGCCTGTTTTCTGTCATAGGAATGGTTTAATAAATATGAGATTTAAGATGAGTGAAGTAAAGAAGTTGATCCAAAAAACTAAATGCATAACTCTTCTATATAACTTTATATTGACCCCAAAAGATCACATATCCACATTACCATTTTTTTAAATTTCTGTGCTCAGATTACTTAACAGGAATACCCAAAAGGTCAAGAATAAATTACAGTGTTCATCACTTACAACTGCATTAAATAATACTTTTGTAGAGCCAAAACAAGTGTTAAGTTTTTACAAGTGAATTTTTATTATTATAGCATTTACTACCCTACTTTAGACAACTAGGTTGCATATTGGGCAGAGTGCTGAGCTCAGTCAGGAGCACTCAGCTTCCTGGAAGAGTTCAAATCTGGCCTCAGATGTATTAGCTGTGTGACTCTTGGCAATTCACTTGATCCTTGTTTGCCTCAGTTTCCTCATCTGTAAAATGAGCTGGAAAAGGAAATGGCAAATCACTCCAGTATCTTTGCCTAAATAAACAAACAACCAAAAAGCCAAACCCCAAATAGAGTCATGAAGAGTTGGACATGACTGAAATTATTCAACCACCACCATACAGGAAGGTGCCGAGTAGAACTTTGTTCTCTCAATGTTTCTCAGACCCAGGGACCAGCAATTAGAAAGCAAGTAGGAGACTACGGTTCAGTATCCACATGGGTTCTTATAAGGATACTTTAGGTTGGAGAAAAAAGTAATACATAGGATCATAAATTCAGGGAGGCAGGATACAGAGGCTTAGGAAGGTCACCCTGTAAATATCAGAGGAGGAATTTGAATTCAAGTCACCGGAGCTAGCTTTCTGCTGTATGATATATAGGCTGAAGAATATATCTGCCTGACTTGCTCATAGTATTCTCATTTGCTCAGAGGGTTTTAAGGATTAAAGAATAATTATTAGTATACAGTATATAGAGGTATTGTGGCATGGGGAATAGAGAGCTGACCTTGAATATAAGAAGTCATTTAATCTCTCAGTGTGATAAGCAGTTCTCTAAGATTATAAGTTGCAGAGAGAGGTTCTAAACTGCATTGGTAAAGGGAGTTTGCTCACAGGGAGTGCCCTATAATTGTGAAATCAAAGTCCAGCCCTATGCCTCTTGGTTATGTTGTATATATTATTGTCCATTAACATAACACAAGGAATTTGCTTAAACAAAATCAACATCATTTTATAGGTAAGAGACTAAAGCCCAAAATATGGTCACATTAGCAAAGGAGTGGTCAAGGAAAGAATTAGTTTTTATTCTTCAGAATCTCATTCTTGTCTCTTTTCCCGTGTCTTTTTTGAAGACCTTATAAAAAGCCAGACAGAATCCTTTTATCCAGATGGCTTTAATGCATACTATCTATGATGACTTCAAGTCCTTCCTGAGCTTGTAATTTCACAATGGTAGTGGGTTCAAAACATTTTTTTTAAATGGGAGAGAATAACTAGGAAGAGAAACCTTCCAATAAGAAAGTCAGAGAACCCTTTCTCAGCATGAAGAACATGTAACCTAAGTGGATCATTAAGTAAACATGAGATGACTTGTTTCCAAAAAACTGGCAGCGGACAAAGAAAGAAGAATTATGCAAGATCACATCAGCCTTGCTTATCCTGCATCCCCGTCCCGTTGGCCGGGAGGCAGACTCGGCCCAGCTATTATGGGTTGTGCAATGAGGTGTGTCGGTTACCAGCACAGAGGCAGATAGCACGTTTGGCTGAACTTGGGCCTCAGGACCCGTTTTCATACTTCCCACACACTACCACGATCCTACCCCCCGCTACAGCAAAACAAAATGCAATCTTGCTAAAGAATCTTGCGAAAATGTCTATGAAATCCCAAAAGGAAGAAACAGAACAATGGAATTCAGTTTGCTACAAATTCTAACATGCCACAAGGATATTGTCTGCTGAAAGAAACTACTTTTTACTCCCCCAGAACTGGATGGCTAAGAACTCTGTACTATTTAGTCTTTGTGGAGAGAGAAGGTGATAGTTGTAGAGATTCACCCAGGAAACAGGAGGGCTTATCTTGTAAATGATTGAGTTGGAAAAGTATCTTATCTTAATTTGCATTTCTCTTGGAAATCGACAGCTTTATTATTCTTAAGTAAAGAAAAGTGATTTTGTGAAAGATGATCAAGCTGAATATTCATAAGCCAAAAGCTTGGGCACTTGGTGGTTAGAGCTTTGGGGAGAGACAAAGAAGGTTGGAAAGACCATAGAATTTAATAATTTTAAAACTGATGAGCACTTCTTTATGTCTTTGGAAAAAGTGGGTTACACCTGATACATAGAGTTCATAGAGCTGAAAAGGATCCCAGAGGTCACTTCATCCTCTCTCTCCATTTTGTACATGGAGAAACTGAGGCCCAGAGATAATCAATGATTTACCCAAGATTCCAGAGACAGAAAGTTATGGGGCTGAGATTTGAACTTAAGTCCTGAGACTCCAAAACCTAATGCTCTTTCCTCTGTGCTTCACAGATGTTTGAGAACTGTTCATGAGAAAAACATCCCTTTGGGATCTTCAGGTGAAAATCTTTGTAGATCGTAGCTATTAGTTAAAACACTCCAAGCTTTTTTTCTAGTATGTAATCAAGATCAATGCCGAATGACAGAAGTAGCTTCTCTTTTCCCATATTCCAGACTTAGATCCCATTCACTCTCTCACAGCCTCCTGCAAAGAATCACATTTCAAATTCCTGTACGGAAAATCTTTCAGAGAATCAAAGATCATTGAATGCACATATAATTGAGCAACAAATAATCATAGCTGGCATGTATATAGGGCTTTAAGAATTTTAAAAACCACTTTACATACATTATCCTCTTTTGAAATAGCTCAGGGAAGAAAGTACTTAAAATATTATTATTATTTCCTTATTTTACACATGGAGAAAGTGACAGAGATTAAGGACACACACATGATGTTACAGGTGGGAAGTGGTGTTTGAATAGAAATTTGCACTGATACCAAGCACTATTCACTTTTACCTCATGACATTTCATTGCTAACAGCAGCAGGCCACCATTGACTCCTAGGCAGACCTTTGGAAATAGGGTGCAGGAAATAGCCGGAGTGGAAAGCTCTGAACAGATGTTTCAGATCACTGGAGGCCCCAGCAAAGGGCTATGAATTCAAGAAGTGTAGGGAAACTCCTTACTACCAGTCCATATTTTATCATGCCAGCCAAAAGAAGTGAATGTCTAAAAGCTGTCTTTCTTGATATATCTTTTCCTGTTCCCCTTCCATACTCCTTCTGGCCTTTGCCAAGGGAAAGACAAGAGCCCTGATTTGTTTTATTTTGGTTGGTTTCTTTTTTTTAATGTATTTTTGCATATGCTCTTTGTAGTCTCATTCAGTTTGTGTCTGCTTGAGTAAAGACCTATAAAACGAGGCACTTTCATGTGGCCACACCGATTGGAGAAGAAAGGGGGAGCAATCTGTGGTAGCAAACTTCTGGTATGTTTTAAAATGCTCTATCTGAGGAAGTGGGCTTTCAGATCTTAATGAGAAGTGGAAAGCATGAAGGATGAAGTATGAAAGTAGAGGGTCATCTTATGCCTTTGTAGTAGAATATTAGAAAGAAAATCAGCTAAAAAGGTAAATGGGAGAGAAGCAGAGAGAGAAGGGAGATAACCGAATTCATAGTGAATTCTTTTTAACACTGAAGAACACTCCCCCTGTAAGCTTTGTGTCACGTTCGTGCCATTCCAACCTCCGGCTCATCTCTGTTGGACATCTTCTATTGATACTTTATATTGAGGAGAGGTAATCCAAACCTGTGATTTCCTCAGTGTTTGGAAGTCTTTAGGTAGAAACCCTTTCTCCCAGTGCTTTTTTGGCAACACATCTATAGCATCTGTCTTAGAGAGTTAGCCCGGGGTACTGAGAAGTTACAACTTGCCAACTCGTCTCAGGACGAGAACTTGAATACAGGCCTTCCATTCTCCAAGATGGGCCTCTTCCTGCTCTGCCATATTGCCTCTCCTTGACAGCCAAGCTCCCCAACAGTTAAGAATGGCAGTACTAGTCTGGGCAGCGAGGTGGTGCCATAGTGCGCAGAGTACCGGACCTGGAGTCAGAAGACTCATGTGTGTGAGTTCCAATCCCACCTCAGACACTTACTGGTTGTGTGACCCTGGGCAAGTCACTTAATCCTGCTTACCTCAGTTTCCTCATTTGTGAAATAATCTAGAGATTACTCTGCCATCTTTGCCAAGAAAACCCAAATGAGGTCACAGAGGGTCAGCCATGACTGAAACTACTGAACAGCAAAAGTAGTAATAGTAACAAGAAGCAATAGGGCATCATGAAAAGATGGCTGACCTCAGAGTCAGAGGTCACAGTTCAAGCCTTACATTGGTTTTGTGGACGTGGGCAAGTCACTTAACCCTCAAGTGCTCTCAACAACAAAGATTACAACTTAAATTGATAAAAGAAATGCCTTCATTGAAAGTGGGTCCAGTCCTCTCCCTATCCCCAGCAATGATGTTGTTGTTCATTTCTTTCCAGTTGTCTTATTCTTCATGACCACATTTGAGTTTTTCATGGCAAAGATCCGGGGAGGTTTGTCTTTTCCTTCACCAGACCATTTTGCAGGTGAAGAAATAGGCAAATAGGGTTAAATTATTTGTCCAGGATCACCCAGCTAGTAAGTGTCTGAGGCCATTTGGACCCACGTCTTCTTGACTCCAGGCCCAGAACTCCACCCACTGTGACAGGACGCCGTCCTATCCCTAGCAATAATGATACCATGCTAGTTACCCCCTTAGGCATCAAGGCTTCAGGCTTCTGGAATGTCCCGGCCTGGTACTTCTCTTTCTCCTCACTGTTTATTCCCAGTTTCACTAACATGTGGAAAGATACATAAAAAAAAGCAGGCAAGCAAATCAGCCAGGTTTTCTAGTGAGTGTCTGATCTGCTAATGACCCCGTTTGGGAGCAAGTAGAAAACACTGCCCAGAATGAAGTTTAAGAGTTGTTTCTATACATTTGAATGGGTTGCCCATCATCATCACGGACAGCTGTACATAATGTCCCAGCTAATTTCCATCCACATGCTCATGTTCACTGTTTGGCCAAACACTTGTCTAATGTTCCATATAAACTAAACGAGAAGAAAACTCCTCCTTTCCTCTCTGGCCCCAGTATGCTTCCAGCTAAGGTGAAAATTCAGGTCAGAGAAAGTCATGAAATGAAAGGTGGCTTCACTTTTCATGACGCTGTTTCTGGTGTTGGGCTTACTCTTCAATCCCGTGTTAAGCATTAGCCCCGTAGAGGACATTAAGTGCACGCTGGGGGCAAACGTGTGACAAGGTACACAAATACAAAGACGCATGCTATCACGTATGGATTTTCTCATCCAGCCGGTTCGTGGGAATGGAAGTGACAACAGTGGAAGCAGAAATGATTTCTTTTTGCAGCTCCTTGTTGACATTTTGGTTAAATCATTTGTAGACTGTTAAATGATTTACATTCTGGTGGTACCAGAGAGCCCTGAGACTGGGGTTGCAGGCATTCCTCTCCATTTCAGCCCACTGGCCTCATATATCAATTACAATGTCCATAAAACACTGTCCAAAGTATAAGGAGTTATGGATGTTGATTCTCCCATGTTCTACCATTAATTTTCTTATCCCAGTCCTCCAAGTAGTCAGAGACAAATATTATCGTTGTTATTTTTAAGGAAAAATACCCAAGACGGAAAGTGACTCATTATCTTACTTAATATGACCTTCCTTCCATAAAAGCTCTTTTCATAGGCTTGTATTAATACTAGGTGAAAAAAAAACTAGCCAACTCATAAATTGATGTTAAATTTATAAAATTCAAGCATATGATTCTATAGTGAAAAATGGACAATTTCTTACAATCTCAGACCTGGGAAGGAGGTCAGAGACCATGTAGTCTAACTCTCACTTAATTAGGAATCTCTCTACAAGTGATTACTCAGTCTCTTCTTGAGCACCATTAATGACAGGGAAATCCAGTACCTTCTGAGAAGTATTTAGTTCCCTATGGAGAACTCCACTAAGAATTTTTTTCCCTTAGATTAAGCCCAAATCTCCTCCCAGAAATCTTCTACCCATTGCTTTGCTCCTAATTCTTCCTTTGGGGACCACATAGAACAATCCAGGCTTTTTTTTACATGACAGCCTTTCAAATAGTTGAAGATAATAATCACATTCAGTCTTTCTTCAGGTTAAACGTACTCAAATCTTTCAACCAATCCTTATTTTGCATGGCTTCTAGAGCCCTCCCATCCTGGCCAATTTCTCTAAATGCATTTTTGCTTATCAATACCATTCCTAAAGTGGCTCTCAGAATTCAGCACTGAAATTCAGATGTAGCTTGACCAAGACAGAACACAATGGGGCCACTGACTTTCTCACCCTATGTACTAGACCTCTGTTTATGTAGCCAAAAGTCACTTGAGTATTTTTAATCTGCCAACTCATGCTACTGATCCTGCCATTCTAGTTAACAAATTAACATGCAAATCAGATAATTCCTAAATGTAGACTTCAGTTTATGCCTGTTTCATTAATATGTTGACAAATCAGTGGAGTCAGAGGACTGCACCCAGGAGCCCAGAGACCTCGATTTGAGTCAGGACTGTGCCGTGTGGGCAAGTCACTTAATTTCTCTAATGTCTCTGTTCATTTTTCTACATATTAGAGATAGTAGCTGGGTGTCACAGTAGGGTAGAGTGCTGAGCCTAAAGTCAGAAAGACTCATTTTCCTGCATTGACACTTATAGCTGTGTGACTCTGGACATGGCACTTAAATGTGTTTGCCTCGTCTGTAAAATGGACTGGAGAACAAAATGGCAAATCATTCCAACCAAGTAAACCCCAAATAGGGTCGCGAGGAGTCAGATACAATTGAAAATTACTGAACATAACAAAACGCCTTTAAATAGAGGAATAGATAGGTAGAGAGAAGGAAGGAGAGAGGACAGGAGAGGGAGAGAGGAAAGGAAAGAGAGGGAGGGAGAAAGGAAAAGAGAGAGAGGGAGAAAGGAAAAGAGAGAGAGGGAAGGAGAGAGAGAGAGAGAGAGAGAGAGAGAGAGAGAGAGAGAGAGAGAGAGAGAGAGAGAGAAGGAGAGAGAGAGAGAGAGAGAGAGAGAGAGAGAGAGAGAGAGAGAGAGAGAGAGAGAGAGAGAGAGAGAGAGAGAGAGAATTCTTCATTTTCAAAGAGGACCAAAATGATACTGCTATGTTAGTCAAGTTACAGTGCGTCCACCAATACAAGCTCAGGATGTTCTACCACAGGTCAGGCACAAAATAATTGATGTGAACATTTGGGGTGGACTCTCTAAATCTGCACATCTCACATTTCTTTTGAGCTAGTTCAATTCTGCTTTGCTTACAGAGCACAGCACCTTCTCTGATCAGAGCACACCATGCTGGAAGATCCTATGCAATTCTCCCATGTCATACTATCAGATCTAAAGTTCTTAAGAGAGATCTTTTTCTGATCTTGTATTTTTTCTGCCCACCTCATGAGCACTTTTCCTGTGTGAGTTCTCCACAAAATAGTCTTTTTGACAAGCTTATATTTGGCATTCAAACAATAGAGCTGCACTCTCTGTGTATTTCTCTTGAATATTTGGCAGTTTAGGTAGAGAAAGAACCCTAGTATTTGGTATCTCATCCTGCCAGGTGATCTACAGAATCTTCCTAAGACACTCAAATGGAAGGAAATATCTAGAACTAGAAGAATTGTCGAAACTTAAAGCCTTATTTTACCATGAACAAATTGAGAGTCAGACAGGCTAAAATGACTTACACCAGATCTCAGAGACTTTTGAGATGTTCCACTATATCGTAGGGAGGGAGGATGTATTCCCCTTCCCATTTTGATGAGAAAGGAAGAAGAGATATAGAATATTATTTTGAGAATCTAATAAGATATTTTTAAGGGATGCCAAAGATTTGGATATGTTTGTAGGCAGTAGTTAAAGAATAAGATAGGTCCTACTAAAAACGCTTGAGAGTATAGGAATAAATGGACTATTCCTTAAAATAATAAGGAGCATATATTTAAAACCTTCAGTAAACATCATATGTAAGGGTGATAAACTAGAACCTCTCCCTGTAAGATCAGGAGTGAAACAAGGTTGCCCACTATCACCATTACTATTCAATATAGTACTAGAAACTCTAGCCTTGGCAATAAGAGCCGAGAAAGAGATCCAAGGAATTAGAGTAGGAAATGAAGAAATCAAATTGTCACTTTTCGCAGATGACATGATGGTATACTTAGAGAACCCCAAAGACTCTGCTAAAAAGCTATTAGAAATAATTCAGAATTTTAGCAAAGTCGCAGGATACAAAATAAATCCACATAAATCCTCAGGATTTTTATACATTAGCAACACAATCCAACAGCAAGAGATACAAAGAGAAATTCCATTCAAAATAACAGTCGATAGTATAAAATATTTGGGAATATATCTACCAAAGGAGAGTCAGGAATTATATGAGAAAAATTACAAAACACTTGCCACAAAAATAAAGTCAGATTTAAATAACTAGAAAGACATTCAGTGTTCTTGGATAGGCCGAGCGAATATAATAAAGATGACAATACTCCCCAAACTAATCTATTTATTTAGTGCTATACCAATCAGACTCCCAAGAAACTATTTTAATGACCTAGAAAAAATAACAAAAAAATCCATATGGAAGAATAAAAGGTCGAGAATTGCAAGGGAACTAATGAAAAAAAAGTCAGAGGAAGGTGGTCTAAGTGTACCTGATTTAAAGCTATATTATAAAGCAACAGTCACCAAAACCATTTGGTATTGGCTAAGAAATAGACTAGTTGATCAGTGGCATAGGTTAGGTTCACAGGGCAAGATAGTGAATAAAAATAGCAATCTAATCTTTGACAAACCCAAAGATCCCAAATTTTGGGATAAGAATTCATTATTTGACAAAAACTGCTGGGAAAACTGGAAATTAGTATGGCAGAAACTAGGCATGGACCCACATTTAACACCATATACTAAGATTAGATCAAAATGGGTCCAAGATTTAGGCATAAAGAATGAAATCATAAATAAATTGGAGGAACATGGGATGGTTTACCTCTCAGACTTGTGGAGGAGGAAGGAGTTTGTGTCCAAGGGAGAACTAGAGACCATTATTGATCACAAAATAGAACATTTTGATTACACCAAATTAAAAAGTTTCTGCACAAACAAAACTAATGCAAACAAAATTAGAAGGGAAGTAACAAATTGGGAAAACATTTTTACAGTTAAAGGTTCTGATAAAGGCCTCATCTCCAAAATATACAGAGAATTGACTTTAACTTATAAGAAATCAAGCCATTCTCCAATTGATAAATGGTCAAAGGATATGAACAGACAATTTTCAGATGATGAAATTGAAACAATTTCCACTCATATGAAAGAGTGTTCCAAATCACTATTGATCAGAGAAATGCAAATTAAGACAACTCTGAGGTATCATTACACACCTGTCAGATTGGCTAAGATGACAGGAACAAATAACGATGAATGTTGGAGGGGCTGTGGGAAAACTGGGACACTGATGCATTGTTGGTGGAGTTGTGAAAGAATCCAACCATTCTGAAGAGCAATCTGGAATTATGCCCAAAAAGTTATCAAAATGTGCATACCCTTTGACCCAGCCATACTACTACTGGGCTTATATCATAAGGAACTACTAAAGAAGGGAAAGGGACCTGTATGTGCCAAAATGTTTGTGGCAGCCCTTTTCATAGTGGCTAGAAGCTGGAAGATGAATGGATGTCCATCAATTGGAGAATGGTTGGGTAAACTATGGTATATGAATGTTATGGAATATTATTGTTCTATAAGAAATGACCAACAGGAGAAATACAGAGAGGCTTGGAGAGACTTACATCAACTGATGCTGAGTGAAACGAGCAGAACCAGAAGATCATTATATACTTCAACAATGATACCGTATGAGGATGTATTCTGATGGAAGTGGATTTCTTCAACATAGAGAAGAGCTAATCCAATTCCAATTGATTAATGATGGACAGAACCAGCTACATCCAGAAAAGGAACACTGGGAAATGAATGTAAACTGTTATTTTTACCTTCTGAATCCAATTCTTCCTGTGCAACAAAAAATTCGGTTCTACCCACATATATTGTATCTAGAATATACTGTAATATATTTAACATATATAAGACTGCTTGCCATCTGGGGGAGGGGGTTGGGGGAGGAAGGGAAAAAATCTGAATAGAAGTAAGTGCAAGGGATAATGTTGTAAAAAATTACCCATGCATATGTACTGTCAAAAAATGTTATAATTATAAAATAAAATAAAAGTTTAAAAAAAAAAGAAAGAAAGAAAAGCACTTTGATAACTTCAAACTTAAAAAAAAAAAAAAAAAGAATAAGATAGGAAGAGATTGAAAATCAAGAGAGGAGAGGAGATGGCTGTGAAAGTAATAGAATAGGCAGTACCAGAGAAGATAGTATTAGATAAAGAGAAAAGAGCAACTTCTTTTTTTAAACTTATTTATTTATTTGGTTATGCATGTACATTTCTCTTTCTCTTTTTTGTGAATATTTCTTCATGAATCATGTTGGGAGAGAAAAATCAGAACAAAGGAGAAAAACTATAAGAGAAAAAGTGTAAGGGTGTGGTTCCTGCGAAACAAGAAAAGGGAATTGTAAGGGTCCTTTAAATGGGTGGCCACAGCGCAACAGGAGATTGAGTGGCCCAGAAATAATCTCTGGGATATAGGACTGCCCTGTGGGTGGGATCCTGGCCATATTGAGATAGCTTCGTAATGGGTGACGGCTCTCTTGCTGGTTGGCTGTGTGTGTGACCTCACAGGCCCTTTATAAGCCCACTGCAGACAGCAGTTGCTCTCTTTAACCTGGCTCCCTAGCCTGGGGTAGCCGAAACCAAGCTGATGGATAGCCCAGAGACAAGTCAGGGCATTATGTGAGTAAGCATAATAAAGGCTTTTAAAATTACACGTAGCTGTTCTTGAGTGTGCTACCGGTTATTAAGCTATAGATTCTAGAGATTGTGGCCAGTGACTTTGAAGGCCTCAGAGGAGGCGAACCGGGTAGAGTTGACACTGCAAAGGTCAGTGGTCAAAGGTACTCTGTTGGTCCTAGGGCAGGCTAGTAATTGTAACTGCCAGGAGGGCATGTTACAAAAAAGAAAACAGAAGAAAAAGGGAAAAAAGTGAACATAGCATGTGTTGATTTACATTTAGTCTTCATACTTCTCTCTTTGGATGCAGATGGCATTTTCCATCCAAAGTTTATTGGATTGCCTTGGATCACTGAAGGACCAAGTCTTTCATAGTTGATCATCCCACAATCTTGCTGCTACTGTGTACAATATTCTTAGTTCTGCTTGTTTCATCCAGCATCAGTTCATGTAAATCTTTCTGGGCCTTCCTAAAATCTGCTTGTTCATAATTTTTTACAGAACAATACTATTCCATTTCTTTCACATACCACAACTTATTCAGCCATTCCCCAATTTATGGGCATCTACTTATTTCTAAGTTCCCACCACAAAAAGAGCTCCTACAAACATTTTTGCACTTGTGGTTTCTTTTCCCTTCTTTATGATTTCTTTGGGACACAGACCCAATCATGGTGCTACTGAATCAAAGAGTGTGTACAGTTTTATAGAAAGGACAACTTCTTCATCAGAAACTCCAGGAAAGGAGAGGACAGTGGGAAGAGGAAAGGATGATGTCAAGAAGTTGTGAGAGTTTGAGAAGGGAAAAAGAAGAAACACTGAATTTGGCCTATTTTTTTCTTACTAAAGTATGAGGCAAGGTTCCTGTTTGATAAATCATGAGCATTTATTTATATTTCTAATTAAAAAAAAACCAGGAAAAATAACTCCAAAGAGAATGTTATTTCAAATAAGAATCATATGCATGGGAGTGGACCTAACCAGACATATGCAGGGAATGTCATCAAAAACAATTACAAAATATTTTTTTAACAAATAAAAACCTAAAGCATTAAAAATATATTTAATTTTCCTGTCTGTCAATATTATAAAATTGACAATACTAGCCAAGATATCCTACAGGGATTTTATATTGTACCATCAAATTGTCAAGGAAATACTTAGATATTTGTATCTTCTGTGTATCTTATCCATATGTGTACACCCTCCAACAGTTCAGATTACAACCCATTCACTTATCATTCTTCATTCTTCTTGTCTACATCTCCCTGGAATCTTCTTTTAATGGAATAACTAGTGTTCTGGGGTCTTCTTCTAGATCTGACATTAAGTGGGTAACAATGGAACATACAAGCTGTCTTTCCATTATTCCTTTCTCTTGCTATATTACTAGCTTACCTCCCTCCTCAATCATATATCACTTTGATTTCTTTAATATATTCCAGCCTGTTTGCCCCCACCATGCATCTCTCCAGTGGCCCTTGGGTGACCTACAACTGTAATTTTTAAGAGATGGTGAGAGTATATGATTCATAGCAGCATAGGCTGCTGAACAGTACAGCAAGAAGTGTGCAGACATTAAAAACAATTCTTGATTAAAAAAAAGATTAGTCCTTTTCAAATGATATTCTACTACAGAGAATGTCCTTTTAATCTTATAATTAATTGAAGAATTCAGAAACTATGAGATACTATTGAGTGTCTTTTTGTTGATAATTAAAAAAAACTTATTATTTTATTTGGTAGAATAAAATGCTACCTTAAAGAGTCTTCTCTAATAAGTTGTTTTTCATTCATACATTAAAATCATGAGATTCCTGAACGATCACAATTGCAATTACAAAGATAACTTCATTCGACATTCTTCTGATTT
This sequence comes from Sminthopsis crassicaudata, assembly GCF_048593235.1. Taxonomy (NCBI): domain Eukaryota; kingdom Metazoa; phylum Chordata; class Mammalia; order Dasyuromorphia; family Dasyuridae; genus Sminthopsis; species Sminthopsis crassicaudata. The sequence continues at coordinate 161,122,754 of NC_133621.1, forward strand.
TTTGGTATTAAATAAGACACACAGCTAGAAGACATGTTCACAAAAACTATTTGCTGTGGTCATAGAAAATATCTAGGGTAGAGTTAAAATCTAAGAAGCCTTCCCTATAGAAGCCAAGGTCTTTAAATATTTTGTAGATAACATGGTGCTAGTTAGATGAAGACTTTTTACTCTTAAAACCATGATAGGTAGTGGATCTCTCAGAAGATATACCTTGAATAGAAACTAGAGATGGCTAATGAACTGGGCTCAGAATTGAATAGGAAGAAGTAAGTGGGTGGGTAACACTGAAAATTTGGGAATAAGAACAGTGAACCATAATTCAGGTTGGGAAATAAAATATGAAGAATGTCAAGAGAAATAATATAAAATGCAAAGTACCAAATTTTTGGATTTTATTAGAAAGCAAGCATTTTTCAAAGCAGCTATTAGTGAATTAAAAAATAATAAAAAAAAAATAGATTTGTGGACCAGACAAGGTAAGCAAAATCTACAAGTAAATGGACACAGCAGTTTAATGTCTGTTACTTCAAAGTAGTGGGGGGGGGATTCTATTTAACGAGAACTACAAAGAAACTTAGATAGCAATTTGGTGGAAAATGGGTTTAGACCAAAATATAATAAAATTGAATGACTTAAAAGACTTGCATATAAAAAGTACCATCATTGAAATGCTAGAGAAGAATGAAATGTTTTATCCCTAACAACTGTGGAAGTAAGAAGAATTCTTAATAAGGTAGGGAGTAGAAAGACAAAGTATATATTTTTAATCATATGATTTACAAAAAGTTTTCAAAAATAAATTCAGAGCAATTAGAATAAGAAGAAAAGATTTAGATTGAAAAAAATCATTTACAATTTCTAAATAAAGCCTAACAGAGAATTGACACAAGTCTCTTAAAGACCCATATTCCACAATAAGTGGCTAAAAGATATGAGTGGCTATAAGTAGTTTTCAAGCATGAGATGTCAGCAATTATATTTTAAAAGTTCAGAATCAGTAAGAGAAATGCAAATAAAAATAACTCCCCACCAAAGCAACAATAACAACAACAACAAAAAAATTGACAAAGATTGTAAAATACTGGGGAGGGGAAATCCAATCTAATTATAACTTTGAAAAGAGACACAAATTCACTATTGGTAGAGTGAACTGGCAAACTATTGTGAAAGCAACTAGTATTTATACAAGAAAAACTTTAGATTTATTCATCTTCTTTGACCTATTGAATCCACTATTGGTTTTATACCCCAAGGAGATTAATGAAAAAAAGGAATCACTCATCTGTATAAAAATATTCATAATAATGCTATTTGTAATAATTTGAATCTGGAAACACATTGTACCCAACTATTTAAGAATAGGCAAAGAAATAATGGTATATGAATGTAACAGAATATTATGAGGTTATAAAGGATTGATCCTTAGGAAAAATTAATAGATTTGTGAGAAAATATATGAATTGATGTAGAATGAAGAAAGCAATGGTAAAACAACAATAAACACAGGCACTAAAAGATACAAAGAAATATTAAGCAACAAAAGTCAGTTCAAAAACAGTGAATGGAATTTTACTAAATGCTCACATTTTTTAAAAATAGTAAACTATAAACAAAGAGATTGGATGTTGTGAAGGTCCAGGCTAGCTCCTCTGAAGGGCTCAGAATAAGTCCTTGTCAGGATAAGCAAAAGTCCTTGCCCCACGTTGTGGACGCCAATATGTAAAGTTCTGATGTTAGGTTCTTACTAAGTGCTAATGAGATAATGACCTTCAGAGGAGCTAGCCCAAATCTTCACAATTTGGTGCCCGAATAGGGACAGACAAAATCCTGATCTCAGTGGAAAAGCCTCTCTGACCCAGAAGCGTGAGTAACAAAGAGCTAAAGTAGAATTTTAGTGAAATGGGGCAAATGCCTTCTGTTCAAGGAAAATGTTTAGAGAGCATTATTAAGGTTATGAAAAGCCAATGATTGATTATAATTTTGGAGGAGATTACTGAACTTTTAAAAACTGCAGGTCATACATCCTTGTTTTTCTCTAGAAAAAGAATTGGATCCAGATCAGTGGAAATTAGTAGGAGAGCAATTAGGTGAACACTACAATTCCAAACCAAACTCAATTTCCAAAGATACACTTCATACCTATAATTTAATCCAAATGGCTTTAAAAATTGTTATTCTAAAGGAAAAGAAGGAGCAAAATGGGCAGGTGTCAGCTAAACTAGGTGAAAAGGATGAATCAGAAAACAATGAAGTTAAGTACAATTCTGAGCAACAGGAGCATTTCCCATCTCCTCCCTTAATTCACCCTTCAGGAGTGGAGCAAGAAGGAGGAGGGGAAGAGGCAGAAATACAAACAGAATTGCCTATTAAGCAGCCTATGACAAGATTAGAAAAAGTATTGATTAAGGATAAGGGAGAAGGACAGGATATAAGTGATTTTATACATGCATATCCTGTGATTGAAGATATTGACTCTGTAGGTCAAAAAAGGAGAAGATATGCACCTTTAGATTTGAATAAAATTAAAGATTTGAAAAAAAAGGTTGTGCCCTTTATGGGGCATCAGCTTATGTTAAAATGTTACCAGATGGTTTGTCTTATGAAGTCCTAACCCTGAATGATTGGAAATCCATAGAAAGGACATGTCTAGAACCTGGACAAAACTTATAGTGGCTTGCGGAGTTTCATGAATTATGTAAAATCCAAGTTAGATGCAATTTGGAAATAGGAGTTAACACACAATTCACTTTTGAGCAATTAGCTGGTGAAGGTCGGCATGGAGAGAATTCAGAACAGATTAATTATCCCATGACAGTGTATGAGCAAATTGCTAAGGCTACAATAAAAGCTTGGGGTTCCCTCCCCGAACAGAAAGATCAGGGGGAAGCTTTCACTAAAATAGAGCAAGGTCCCAATGAACCTTTTGTGGATTTTGTGGGACATTTGCAAACTGCTGTCAAAAGAACTATTGGAGAAAATGCAGCTACAGAAATAATGACCAGACATCTGGCTAAGGAAAATGCCAATGAGATTTGCAAAAGAATTATATGGGAACTGGACAAAGATGCTTCTTTAGAGGAGATCATAAGATGCTGTGCTACAGTGGGAACAGATGCTTTTTACACCCGGATGATGATGAACATGGAAAGACAGGGTCCCTCCTGGCAAGGGACTTCTAGAGAAACTCATCGATGTTTCCAATGTGGAAAAATTGGATATCTAAGAGCTCAGTGCAGGTATGGAGACAGAGTGAGAAGACAGGGTGAAAGAAGACCTAAAACCCCATGTCCAAAATGCAACAGAGGACTCCATTGGGCATCAGAGTGTAGACTAATTCAGGGAAATGGGATGAGGGGCCCAGGTCCAGGGCCCCAGGCAAAAAAGATTTGGGGCATGATGGCAGCTGATGTTATACCCAAAGAGCCTTTAGAAGGTCAGGACTCTGCTGTGATCTATCAGCCAAAATGCAATCACATGGAAGAAAGGGATTACCTGATCAGTCAGCCAAAAGGCAATCAGATTGCAAAAATGGATTACACTTGGGGAGAATACAGGCCTTTTAAACCAATAGGGCTGTGTCTAGTGCAAACAACTCCAATGTAATTGCCAGATGATGAGAAGAGATTTAAAAAAGTGGTAAATAGAAGGAAATTAGATAGGTTAACTGCCTGGGAGAGAGGGTTTGCTTGTATTTTAACAGACAGAAGGAAACAGATGAAGAAGGAAACAGATAGGTGGCAACAAGCACCTGGAGAGAGAGAGACAGAAAAAGAGAAAAACCTCAAAACAAAGGAGAAAATCTAAGAAACATCTGACACCGAAAGAGCACGGCTAATAAGAAGACTGTTAAAGAACTTTAAAACCAGCAGGAATCATTGGATTTTTAACACAAGATGAGACTAATGGACAATGGACGTGTGGACATTTATAAATTCTCAATTTATGATCATTTGATCATGTTATTTGTTAAATACTTCTAGCATGTGTTACTATGTAATTATGTGTAATACCTCCCATATTGATGGATTTATGTTTCAAGGTCATGACCACCCTATGTTCTAAATCAAAAGAAAGGGGGAGATGTTAGGTTCTTACTAAGTGCTAAGTCGGTACTTAACAATTCTCTAGTCCACACCTTTTGGTTCTGGCCTTTAAGGGGAGTTTTACTCCTTTGAACTTCTGGAGAGGAGCTTGCATCTTTAAAAGGAGCAAGTTCATTGGTAGAAGTAATTTCCCCACAAGCCCTTGCGTTCTCACACACCCATTCTCTGGGAGGATAAAAGAAGACAACATTGAGCAAGGAGAGAGTAGAATCTGGGCCAGAGTTGGGACTGCGGAGGAGGAGTTCTGGATTAGATCAAGGAGAAGCGTCCTGTGGATTCTCAAGTCCAGCAGTCCCACACTTTTGGAGGGGAAGGTTCCAGAAGCCTCCCAAGAAACCTGCTCACAGAGAAAAGATTATACAGAAAAGAAACCTCCTCCCAGAGAAGGATTACAGTTGAGAAACAACAGAACATTACAGGATGTAGTACTGGACATAATTAATATACTTAGTTATTTTTATTAATTATTTATAAGAAATATATTTTTGGAGATGCTTTTATAGTTTGTGGGTTTTCAGTCATGACTGGCTCTTCATGACACCAATTAGGGTTTTCTGGGCAAAGATACAAAAGTGGTTTGCTAGCTCCATCTCTAACTCATCTTACAGATAAGGACACTGAAGCAAACAATATTTGTTGGAGTACATGTCTGAGGCCAGATTTGAACTATGGAATAAGAGTCTTCTTTTTTCCAGGTCCAGCTCTCTGTCTACTATGCCGTGTGTGTGTGTGTGTGTGTGTGTGTGTGTGTGTGTGTGTGTGTGTTTGTGTATATATGTGTGTCTCAATAAAAATGTTTTGAAAGATTTCATGGCAATAAAGAATTTTGATCAGTACTTATTAATAGTCTTAGCTTTTTGCTGATTTTTTTCTAAATATCTACAATTCTTTCTGTGTAGCTAGATCAATGCTTTCAAAATTGTGTTTTCTCCAATTTAGAACACTTTTGTATGAATATGGTTTAGTTCAACTACTCTTCCCAAATGCATTTTTTTCATTACTTTTTCTGCTTTCTCTGTAGGATCTCAGTCTAAATGTGACAGTTCCATATAAAGTTTTTTTTTAATTTAGTTGTTCAAATTATTCATTTAAGGTTACTTCATAGATATTTTATAAAAGTTTTGGAAATTACAGAAGCATCTTTGCTGAAAAAAATAACTAAATGACTTTTTTGCGTGTTTTTTTTTTCTATATAGGAACTTATTGAGGTTGACAGTGAAGTGGTATTTGAATTAGCTTCCTATATTTTACAGGTAAGAAATAATCCCATTTCTATATTTTAAGACTATGTAGTTAATTAGAAAAGAGATATGGTTAAGAACTTGATAGACTTATTGGGGAATTGTACCCCAAAAAAGGATTTATGGTTTGGGCCTGCCTATCTTCTCCTTTAGTAAAGAGATTTTCTGAGCCACAACCCCCACTCTCTGTCCCCCAAATACACAGAGAAAGAAGAGCAGAAGGGTCATAGTAAATTAATTAAAATCACATTGCCGTAATTATCAGCTCTTAGGGTAAATAAGTATCCCAAACAGGCAGCTCTTCATGAAAACCCAAACTAAAAATAATCTACTGCCAATAAATAAAGGGGAAAAACACAGTAAATCATTTAAGTAATTAGCAAATACGCGTGCAAACATGGTCAGAATGCTATGACTTGCAACCACTGATTAATTGTCTCCTTAACTGCTTCCAGCCAAATTCAAGGAAGGATATTAGATCAAAGCTTCCAGTTAATGAATTAAACCCTACTTATCCAGTCCTAGAGATCAGGTCTTTATTAAGGAAAACTTTCTGCAAAATCTGAGCCAGAAAAATTGGTGTATGTGTCATTCAGTCATTTTTCTCCGGATTTACTGCTCCAAGCAAATTAAGCAACTAATAAAAGCTAACAGAATTATTAGCTGGAGTGACAAGAAAGAGACTTTTAGCATGGACAAAAGGGAAAATGTTCTGCATCACAGAACATTAGATGCAACAGTTGAAAGGTATATTAAAGCAAATTCATTTATTTGAATAACAAATATTGATTGAATGCCTAATGTATATCTAGAAGACCTAGAATTGGTTGCTGAAGAAAATGCAAGGATGAATAAGAGAATGTCCCTACAAGAAGCTTGTATTCTGGTAGGAGAGAAAGATACGTGCACAAATAATTGTGGTACAAGGCAAAATGTTATATAGAGAGGTACAAAGGAACAGGTGGCTCTTGCTCTATCTATGAAGACAGAGCTGGTCCTGGCTCATCTCCTGCTCCTGTTACCCAGGGGTAACTAGGGGAAATGGTAGTGAATCTACACAAACAGTTTGGGTCCAGTGTGGAGCAGGGTCAAGATTTTGGAGTGGTCTGAGAGAAATAACTAATGTGGATTTCCCCCTAAGCACATATGTATCCTTGAATAAGTACTGACCCAGCCTCCCCAGCAGCCATTAATCTAAGAATAAACCAAATGAAATCAGATTTATCAGGGACACTCTGGGTCAAGTTGACCCCACAGACCTCAAAGTTGCCCATTCCCTTATTGTTTTCTCCCATGTATGACCTTCTCTAGCTCAGTGTTGTATGTTCCTTCCAAATGAATAACAGCTCCTTTTGCCCTTTGCTTATGAATCTTTTGCTGCTCTTGTTGCTAAAGGCTGAGTCTCCAGGCTACTTAGACTAGTCATAGACCCAGTCCTATTACAGATGAGCCCAGAAGCAAGGTCCTTACCTGAGCCAGTTTACTCCTCCTTGGGCCTCCCTCCCTCCTTCCCAGTGACCAACCATAAAGATGCCAAATTTAGAATAAATAGTAGATCTTCATAGTCTCCTGTGGCTCCCAAGTACAAAAGATCTACCCCTCTGTGCCTTCTTGGTATATGAGATTACAGCTGTGTACAGCTATGCTTGCTCTTTGTTTTTGATTCCTCACCTTGATAGAATAATGGAGCAGATTACTTTTTTATAAATACTTAGCATTTTGGAATTAAGTTAGTCTGATGGAGAAACCAGAAACAGAAAAAAAAAGTTTTGAGTTCTGAAGCTAGCAATGAGATTGTTATACTGATATTTATATATGTTCTTTGTTTCAGGAAGCAAAGGGAGATTTTTCCAGGTAAGTCTGCAGGAATTACTTTCCTTCTTTGTACTGTTTATATTTAGAATAATGCATTTGCTGCTATAAATTTTGAATGAAGACATGAGTTGTAGTTTCAGTTGACTGTTGAGCATTCTATACTTTCATTATGAGGCATCATTTGTTGCTTTGAGATTCAAGACTTAACGTCCTAAGCTCTACCCAGTGCTCTGTCTTCAGTCTTCCAATGCTATATACCGCAGAGAGAGCCTATACATCTCTATTTAGTATGAGAATAGCTGGGAAACCACACCTTATATCAGTGCAGGAGAAGATAGTCTCAAAGCTTTGTGTTCTGGGATTGATTTAAAAAATCACCACCACCACCACTTTCTCCACTCAAAAGGATGACTTTGCTCTGATTGAACACAATATGGTTATAGGTAATCTGGACCCTCTCAGCTAACTTTTTTTTCCATTTACATATTATAGTGAATTTCCTCTCCATTAACAAATGGATCTTGGTCTCAAAAGAATTGTTACTGCAAATGGAGACCTTATTGATAAAAAGGAATAATCTATATGCCTACCTCACTTCTTCCTTCTCCTTTCCCACAGTTTAGAACTCAGTTACAAGTTTGTCAACAATATTCATCACTTGAATACTTACGGGATACATTAATAAAATTTGCTTATAACTTCAGGAAATCTGCAAAGCTGCAAATTTTAATTATAAAATCAGCTTCATCAACACTACATCAGGCAGGGGGGCTAAAAGAAATTGCTTAGCAGTATCTTTCAGCAACATCATTGCATCCTATCCTAGATGTTGTATTGTAAATGTTCTTAATGGAATTAAGATTCAAGTGAAAGATATGCATTATATCTCTGAGTCTGTTTATTGAATTGTTCTGAGGTCAGCAGAGCTCATTCTTTGGTTTCAAGGTCCACAAAGTTTCTAAATGACCTATTAAATAGCAACAACAATAATTCTGTGTTGGGGCTTAAGATTTGGGTACAGAAATAGGAAATTCAGCATAATAAAGCTTTAAATAAAAATCACTCCATCACTCTCCCTCCTCCTGGCTCATCCTTCATAGCACCAAATAGTCTAAACAACATGCCCCATTTCCTTTGGTGGTTTCTCTGAACTCTCATAACCTTGTTTTCTCTCAGACCTTACAATACTTATAAGCTGACTGATTCATGGGGGTCATAGTTGCTTTCTCTCCTTTTCCCTGCCTGTATTTCTTCTGAGGCCCCATTAATCAGAGATGTATGACTAAAGCTGCAACCATTTTAAAGTCCCTCTAGAATGGTTAAAAGAAGGATCTCTCTCCTAAGCTCTGTAAACTGCAGCCTATAACAACTGCTTCAAAATTGTGGGGCCTTTTCTACAAAGTTTCTTATATCTAGTGTAGGTATGAGCTGCTGGGACACAAACTGAACATATCTACCAGGATTTCACTCTATTTTTAGAAATCCCTGGAGATGCCTCTGGGGTTTTGTCAAAACAATTTGAAAACTATCGGTCCAGTGAATTTCAATCTGTACTGTACATTTAACCTCAGGTTTATCAGGGTGTGCTTATTTTCCTATTTTCCTCCCCCCCCCCTTTTTCCCCAGCTCTGAACTGTTTTTAAAAAATCACTTAATTTTTAAAAATGTTCTGACAGGCTGGAATGTGCTTTATGAACACATAATCTTGCCTTGCAGAGCTTGGGTCTGTGTGGCCTCTATGCTCTTCTGCAGTCAAGGAAGCAGGGGTTTGGCCTCTGCAATAATTTATGGCTGCCTAATGAGTACACAGAATGCTAGCGGGGTTGTTACAGAAGAACGCCGTCTCCGGGGTTGCCTTCGTTTGTCACAATGCCTCTGAGCAGTTTGGTTGTCCCCGTCACTGTCAGGAGAGGGAGGGAGAGACACAGGAAGACTTCTCTTGATCAAAAAAGCTGGTAACATCAAACTCATTGAATAGTTGGGAGGCGAGTGAAGCATTCTATTGAATTCCCTGATAAATTATACTTTTTGGAATAAGCCTGAGATTATCATCCTCCTTTCTATTCTGCTCCTCTCCCCCTTAATACCCCCAAATTTCAGGATTCTTTTTTAATATTATTTTAATTATTTTAAATACATGTAAAGAAGTTTTTAGCATTCATATTTATAAAAATTTTTGTTCCAAATTTTCCTCCCTCAGTCCCTTATCTCCCTTCTCCCCAAGACAGCAAGACATAGATTAAACATGTACAATTCTTCTAAATTTCCATATTTCCATATTTGTTGTGTTGTGCAAAAAAACAAAACAAAACAACAAAAAAAAACAAGGAAACAGCAGCAAAAGTGAAAATGCCATTCTTCCATAAACATTCAGTCTCCATAGTTCTCTCTTTGGATTTGATTGGCATTTTCCATACCAAGTCTATTGGAATTGCCATGAGTCACCGTGTTGTTGAAAGGAGCCAAGCCCATCACAATTGATCGTCATGTAATCTTATTGTTACTGTGTACAATGTTCTCTTGGTTCTGCTCATATCAGGATGCTTAGAAATATTTTATATTTCTAGTATTAGAAGCTATAAATTCAGAAAAGAAATCTACTTTCTGAATCTTCCTAGAAAGGTACAACTAGACTGTCCTTAACAACAAAATACGGAGTTTATCATTAACATCTGAAGTTGGCAAAATGTACTTAATGAAGTTTTGTCTACTTTTAGGAAGACTCACTTCAAGGCCCAGGTTCCAATTTCATCTCTGCCCCTAGCTATATCCCCTTAGTAGGTGAACCTTGGCTTGATCCATTTAATCTCTTTGAGCCTCGTTGCGCTCTCTCTCTCTCTCTCTCTCTCTCTCTCTCTCTCTCTCTCTCTCTCTCTCTCTCTCTCTCTCTCTCTCTCCTTCTCTTTCTCTCTCCCTCTCTCCCTCTCTCTCTCTCTCTCTCTCCCTCCTTTCCTCCCTCCCTCTCTCTCTCTCCCTCCTTCTCCCTCTCTCTCTCTCTCTCTCTCTCTCTCTCTCTCTCTCTCTCTCTCTCTCTCTCTCTCTCTCTCTCTCTCTCTCTCTCTCTCTCTCTCTCTCTCTCTCTCCCTCCTTCTCCCTCTCTCGCTCTCTCTCTCATTCTCTCTCCCTTTTTCTTCCTATCTCCTTCTTCTCTCCCTCCCTTTCTTTTTCTACCTCCTATATGTGTTCAGTTTAGAATCTACATTAAGAATTTATTTTATGTATGACCCCCTGCATAAGTCTTTGAAAACCAATTATTGTTTCTAGCAGTATTTAACAGAGTGATTTTCTTCTAAGAAATATGCCCTGTCAATACAATATTTTAGATAAAATATAATTGACAAAATTATATATTAGCTTTATGGAAAATTCTTTCTATAACAAATTATAAAACTTCCCTCTTTTTTTCCATAAAGTCAAATAGCCTCCCAGATTTATGTACATATATACACAAGGAAAATTAAGTCTTTCATGACTTTATTTGAATTGATAATTTACCAGAAGAGATTATATTGTTCTAGAAAGTATATTTATCTTTTCAACAATAGTTGTTGGTTACATACCAACATCTTTTTGCCCAAAATAATGAGTTAGAGAAATTCTGTGAAAAACATTATCAATGCTCCTCCCCAAATTAACTTATAATTAGTGACTCCAGTGCAAAGGTGATAAGAAAGATTTAGTGATTGGATGACAGGGGCAGATAATAGGCAGAGACAAAGAATATTTGCTGGGAAATATGCTTCAGATACAAGAAACAAGAGGGACAAAGTTTTATAAACTGTACAGAGAAGTCTGATGTTTCTATATCATTTATACTTTCTTTAAAAAAGAGTTGAAGAAAGAGAATGCCAAAAAAATCATCAAATGAAATGGTTGTATCCTAGTAGAAAGGAAATAACTGGTTTCCAATGTCCAAGGTATTTCTAAATAAGCTTTCTGTTTGTTAGAACAAAAATCAAAATCAATACTAAGCTAAACATAAGAATAAAAATGAAAAGATATGTTATGCAATTTAAGCGGTGTCAACCTAGTCCATTTAAACAAGCTATTGACATTGAAAATTAGGAAATAGATAAAAAGAACTGCCATCAGTGAAGACTATCACCATTTCCTATCTAATGTAAAACAGTCACCTAACCATCAGACCAAATTAGTACAGAAATTGCCTAAGCTACAAACTATTGATCTCCTAGCCAAGCAAGAGCAATGAAGGGAAACATCAGAATGTGATATAGACTGGTTTATAAAATCTTACAGGAAAGGATGATGGAAGATTATGAGAAATATGCATTCCACTCTTACTGATTTATGGTGACAAAATCCAAACACTCTCATCCTGTGTACACATTCTCATCCATGCTCATCTATAAATTCTTCCCAAAAGACCACCCAATTTCTTGTGGGGGACTTTCCTTTATATCATGTAACATTTTCTGGATTCCAGTAAAGCATAAAGTAGGGATGGTATACAATCTATATTGTTAAAGGAATATATTAGTGAGATCATAGACCCATCAAAGTAAAATATATATTATATATATATATATATCTATATCTATATATCTATATATAGATATATATATATATATATATATATACATATATCTGAGTTATGAATCAGGGGCATTACAAATGTTTCTTTAGGACTAGTTTACTTATTTAGGAATGAAGAATTTTAAAAGAACTTTTGCATATATCAAACAAAGAGCCACAAATAGGGTTAGTTAACAGGGAGGGAATATTTGTTTCTCTAGCAGTCCATCCTTATGGCTTCCAGTCCTCTGCTAGCCCCACTTCTGTATCTGATCCCAGGCTACCAGCCCTGAGGATCTCATCACTATTGCCAAATGCCCTCTTCTTCCTCAGCTAGTTCTGAAGTTAAAGGGCTGCCCTGCCTGAGGCCAGGAGACCTAAGCCTGGACAGCCCTGACCTTCCAGCCAAGCCCACAGTCCCCTCTGATCTTCCAGTGTTTTGGGACAGCTGCATTTCTAACCTTTCTTCCAGGATAGTGGCTACTAATCTGATGGTCATCAACAGATTAACAGATTATGCCTTGGCTGGCACTTCTATTCCTAATCCTACTGGTTCTTTGATTCACTAGAGAAGATAATATGATAGTGAAAAAACAAACCAATCCAATCCAATTTAGAAGCTATATGAACATGGGAAGATCATGTAACCACTTTGTACGTCAATTTGCTTATCTGTCTAATAGAGATAATTCCTGCAGTACCTACTTTATAGGGCTACAGTGAATATCGAATGAGAAAATAGTAGGAAGTGTTTTGTAAACCTTAAAAATCTACATAAATATAAGCTGTTATTATTATCAATGATGATGATGATGATAACCTTTTATGCAACAATATGTTTCCAGTATATGGAAATAGCATTCATTAAAAATTAAAAATGACTTTATAGAAGGCAGTTGAATGAACTAATTAATGTTTGGGGTATCAGAAAAACCACAGTTTTTGTTGATAATATATGTGATATCAATATATATATATGTGTGTGTATATATATATATATATATATATATGAATATATATGCATACAGTACATACATACATACATACCAGAGAGAGAGAGAGAGAGAGAGAGAGAGAGAGAGAGAGAGAGAGAGAGAGAGAGAGAGAGAGAGAGAGAGAGAGTGTGTGTGACTATTTCTCCCAAAGACCATAGAGGTATAAAAAATCTTGAGGATTTTATCTTATTTAATTTTAACTTCTTCAACAAATCAAAAACTAAAATAATTTTAAATATTGACCCCTTTTTAAAAAAAGACACCATAGCCAAAAAAACTAATTTTATGCAGCTTGACAAGATATAAAAATTATTTAGTTATGTTGGAATTCTTTTGTAAAGAACACATTGTTATATACAAAGTACAAAGCATGGCATTATTCCTAGGAAGTTATTTTACTCTGCCCTAAAAGATTGTTTGATATTTTTTCTCATTTACTTGAATAAAGGCTTGAATAAATGTTTATCAAATGTGCAGATGCCACCAAGCTAGGAGAGATTGCTAACCCATTGGATGACAGATTTGGGATCCAAAATTTATTTCCACAGTCTGGAACATTGGACCACACCTAAGGAGATACAATTTCCAAAGAAAAATATAAAGTTTTTTTTAGTTGTTTTTTTAAATCGGTTTCACAAGTACAAAGTTGAGGATGTTTTGGCTAGAAAATCTTTTGTCTGAAAAAAGATCTGAGGCTATCGGTGGACTATTGAATATGAAGCAACAGTGTAATATGGCAACCAAAAAGGAAAAAAAAAAACAACTATGATATTAGGTTTCATCAGGGGAAGAGGGGAAAGAATTATTTTTGAAATAACTTCCATATGCCAGGTATTGTGTTAAGTACATTGTAAATATTTCACTTGACCATCACAATAATTCTAGAAGATAAGTGCTAATTTACCCATTTTACAGCTTTGGAAAGTAAGGCAGTCAGATTTTTAAGTGATTTGCCCAGAATCATATTACTAATAAATATCTGAGGGTGGATTTCAGCTTAGCTCTGCAGGCTCAATGCTCAGCATCATCTTGCTGCTTCTAAAAGGGTCACAGCATCCAAAAAAACGCTCAGCCCTGATCAGATGATTTCTGAGATATTGTTGTGTTCAAGTTGTAGGAGCCAAATTTTAGGATTGATATTGCTAAACCAGAGTACACACAAGGGAAAATAACCAGGATGGTGAATGACCTTACTGTCATGACATAAAAATTAGTTGAAATAAGGAAAAATATTTAGCCTGAAGTAGTGAAGAAGCCATGAGAACTGTTTTCATACATTTAAAGAACTGTCATGAAAAGGAAAGGTTGCACTTCTCTTTGGCCCTGGGTCAGAGTCTCCCTGAGTTCAGACCCAGAGCTTTATCCATTGTGCTTCCTGGCTGCCAACATTCTATGAGAGTAATGCAAAAATATCTCAGGAGTTTTGGGGGCCCACTATGGGCACACACACACACACACACACACACACACACACACACACACACACACACACAGTCTTCAAGCAGAGGCTGAATGCGATTGTCAACTTTACTGTAATTTATCCTTTTTTTTGTAATTTGTCTGGAGCACCAAGAAATTAAGACTTTTCCCAGGGTAATACACCCTCAGAGGTAGATCTTGAAACTGGGCCTTCCTAACCCCAAGGCCTACTCTCTACCCACTAGCCTCTGCTGCCAAAACAAATACAGAAATGAGGAAATTCCTCCCCTCTGGGAACTTAAGATTCTGTAGACTTCAGCATCAATAAAAACTTATACCCAAATTGTCAGTGTTTTTTAAAAGTATCTTATACCTTCATCAAATATAGTAAAACATAAATCATTGACATCAAAAACAGAAATTTATACCTGTATCCACAGACTCTGGTGAAATATATCTGTTAGATGGGATTTTTTGGTATGAGAATTGGTCTAGTTATCGACACCAGATCAGCAAAGTAAAGCTGCCTTACATCTGAGTTGGAATATGGAAATAGTTTTGTTCTAGAGAACTTAATGTTAATATTTAAAATAGGGATCTACCTATGGAATATGAATTAGTATCAGTTAGCAAATAGCACCTGAAAAAGACTGATTTTGAAGGAATATAACATAAGGATCTCTGGGTTGAACTTTTATTACCCAAAGGACGATGTGCTGCTACAAAATGGTATCTTGAGATTCTCACAAGTCATGTGCTGAGGGGAAGAGCACCCTGGCCTCTATTAGCATCACCATTTCAACAAACCACAGAAACTAAAAAAAGAAGAAGAAAAGTAGAGTTTGAAGACTTGAGGTCAGCTTTGACAGCTGTTCACAAGCATAGGCTAACCAAATCCTGAAATCAGAAGCTCAGAAATCAGGTTAAAATGTCATTGTGTCATTTGACTGCAAATCCTAAATCCTGCACCTTCTAGAGGTTTTCAATTTTTTTTGTAATAATACACATCTTCATAAATAAAACAATAGGCAAGAGTATGATTGAAGTGTTAAATTTCAGTTTGATTTGGAAAATGATGAACATTACAAACTAGGTTTGATTGTTTTGTTGATATTCTAGATTTTAAAAAGTGATGGAAAAAATGTTAATTAAACATTACACCTAAAAGTATATCTTTCATTTTTTTCTAGAAATCTGATTGGTAAATATTTACCAACACACACATTTGCTATGTGATGTTATACAAATAGTGACCTTCATTAACAAAAGGAAATTCATTATCATCTCTGTTTCAGAGCAGGGAGATGAACCATTTAAGTGAGCTAAAAAAGTCTACTTGACATCCAGAAACACTACATCCCAATTAAAAGAAAATCTTTTCATGATTATGTTGTCAGCAGCCTTGAAAGATAAGAGAATGAGGTCTTTGGAGGTGGGAGCAGTATTAATATTTTTTTCATTTCCTAAAATATATCTCATTCTTTTTAAGAGTACTTATAAGTAATTTAGTATAGCATTTTCAAAATCTATAAAGGACCATTTTACTAGTCTTTTTGGTTATACAAAACAATGTATTCTGAGTAGGTCATAGGATAATGAAATAGTAACAAGTGAACTATTACCAAAAAATAACAATAACAAAAGAACAAGGAGCTAGGTTTTTTTTCTGAAATCCTTGCCCCCAATAATAAAAACATTTATGCAAATTATTATTTTAAGCAAGATGACACAGGTTATTTTCCTGTCTCTCCAACAGACAATATTGAAAGTTCATTAAGGAGCTGTACAGTTAATCTCACAGGATACCCTACCCTTTAATAGTATTATTTCGATCTTAGATAAATGTCCAAAATATCCACATTGAGTCCATTTCAGATAATAACGACTGTTTGATCATTTGAAACTTATTTTCTTTAATTTTTGTGACTGACTCCATGAGATTCAACAGATGTTACTATTATTAGAATTAATAGAAAATTAGTAGATTTTCTGAGCCCCCTAGAACGATTAGTAAAAATATCCAGAACCTGATGTTCACAGGGTTTGGAAGGTTTGCCATGAAACTGAAGTAACTTGTTAATGACTATTAGCATGCAAATTTCTGTTTTTCTTTTCTGGGAAATTTGATGAGGGGAGAGAGTGGGGATGAGAAGAAGCAGCAAGAATCCTTTAAAAGTGAAAACCTATTTTGAACCCCAGAGAAAATTATTTGGAGAAGATTTGAACTGATTCTGACTTGTTTTGGGTAACTCAGAAGGAAAGATTTTTTTCTCTATAATTTTCAAATAACTTGAAAAGACCTTGAGGTCAAAGATAATTTTAAAACAGCTAAAACCCAGCATGCTAGTAAGACCTCTTCAGAGGAACAGAATCTGCAAGAATTTGAAACAAAATGTTAAATAAGGAAGTTACCATCCTAATTTGCTACAGAAATCTTTGGGGCAAGCATAGAATGACTTTGTACTCAGTTTTAAATTACATAACATCAGAGTTTCACATCCTTGGGATGGAGGGAAGAGTTCTATTGTTGGATATGTTCATAGAGTATGTATAAGAACAATACAAAAAGAAGGAAATGAATGTTGCAGCAATTCTCTTTCATTATATACTTTTATCATTTCCTAGTTGCTGAATTAACATTTTACCTTTCAACAACAACAACAACAACAACAAAAAATCTGAGAAGCTTATGTTGTAAAGTCAACATACATACCATTACATTAAGTTCATACCTTTCAATAAACGGATAATGCAATAAATGCAATAAAGTGATGTTCCAGGCACTGAGCTAAGGGCTGCGGATACAAGTGCATAAAGTATGAGAATGAGATAGTCTCTGCCCTTAGATGCTTGCATTCTTCTTGTTATGGTTTTTGCTTGTCTCCTTGAAGATAACCATGGCATCAGGGAGATGATTCCATGCTTTGCAAGTGAATTGGATTTCAGTGAGGGAGGGCTGGGCAAGGTCAGCTGCCTCACCCGTGCACAGCCATCTGGTCCAGTGGTCAGATACAGATCAGGATGACTAAAGATGGCCCTGGAGACAATGGGAGGCCTTGGATTTTTTAAGCTAAAGTCTTAAATTTGATTGATGCAATGCTCTATCAGTGATTAAGGCTAAATATGAAAGAAATGGGGCAAATGGTGAAGACAATGTATAAGGACAAGCTCAAAACTGGAGAATGGAGAGATGATATGGAGCTCAATTTCCTAGGGATAGAGGGTAGTCAGAATTATGGCAGAAGTGTAAGCATCTTGGAACTGATAGAAACTTTAAGAGAGTATTTCATCCAATTCCTTTATTTTACAGAAAATGAAACTGAGTCTTAACTTATAAGAGTTAAGTTGTTTTTGATTTTTTGTTTGTTTGTTTGTTTTTTAACCCAAGATTACAATGCTAGTTAGTTGCAAAGCTGAGACCATAATACTTGGAGGTGGACATCAATCCATTTCTTCCTGACTCCACAGAGTAAACTGCTGCTTCTCACACCTTTTTCTTGCTTAAGCATATTTGGGTTTCACTTGTTTAATAGTTTTACCTAGAAAAGAGGATCCGTAAACATATTTTTTCTACTAAAAGTTTTGATCAAGGCAAAATTTTAAAATAAATAAATGCTTAGCCTTTGTAATGGTGAAGCACAAGCCATAAGAAAGCCTAATTTCTGTTCACTGATAATGATTTGACAATAAATCTTTACCCATAGCTCAAAATAAGATAGAATCATAGCTTTGGAGAAGCCCTCAAAATGTCACATCACCTCCCTCTTGGCCTATGGCACTGGATGTCCATTACAGAACATATTGCAAAAGTTCCCATAATGCCAGAGTGCCTTGAGTAATGTTCAGAGTTACTGACTCCTCCTTGTATACCTAAAAAAACGAGTTTTTCTTACAAACACTACCCACTGCTCTGGTGTAGAATAATTTTTGCTTTAGCCATCTAAAACAGATGGTTAACCATCTGTGCTTTTTAGGGATCTGGAGAAAGATGCTTGATGACCTTTTCTAGTACACTGACCATTTCACTGGAATGATGAAAAGAATAATAATCATTTTTTCTCATTATGAAATTGTAGTTCATTTAAGAATTATCTAGCATTCCACAAAATTAAGTAAATATACATAGTTCATTGGGTTAACTTGGCCAAAAACATGTTTTGAATATTTTATATTTTCGATGTGTCTCCAGACCAGTTCATTGTGTAACATCATAACTTTTTGACTTTAGTTAATTTTTTTATATTGAGGAAACCCATTTTAGAAAGATCGTCTAAGAATATTCTGTCTCTCCTTTTAATCATGAGCAGCTCTGTTTTTTCTAAGAGTTCTGTCCTGAAAGGATGTTTTATTTTTCTCCAATTGAGAATGAGCACATGGTGAGTTCTGTTGACCCTTCTCAATGTGCACTTGCCTGCTGCCACCTGACCTTTGGAGCATTTGGCTACATTTCTAAAAATATTTGTCAAAATACCTTTTTAGGTCAGTGATTGGAAACTTCATCTTCTCTCCTAAGCTATTCCCATGGCATTTAGAGAGCAACAGAAATCAGATAACATTCCTCAGAAAAGACGGCAAATCAGATGTAGATAACATAAATGATTAAAGAGAAAATTGTGGTGCTGTTATTTTAGAAATGTCATGTAAAGAGAGGTAAGTGTAAGAATGGGATTTTGCTGACACTTTTAACAACATTCACAAAAAGGGATTATGTTGAGAGTGAATTATTTTAAAGGACTTAGATTCTCCTGACTCCAGCGCTGGTGCTCTATCTACTGTGCTATCTAGCTGCCCTCAAGATTTAGAAACATGATGATGATTATGTGTACTGAACTCTGTAATGTTGGGGCATAAGTTTGAATTGTGTGTGTGCCGGATACAGGCTGTGTGATCTGGGACAAGTCATTTTCACTACTGTGTGCCCTACTATGTCTGTAAAATGAAGAGGTTATATAAGATGTCACTGGTCCTCTTTGAAAATGAAGGATGAACAATTCAACTAAAGATGATCTAAGATCCCTTCCACATCTTAAACTATAAACCTATGGAAAAATAGAAAGCATAATTTCTTTTTTTAAGGTGAAGTTTAGATTTTTAAAATTTTTAAATTAGATTTTGTTTTTCTTATCAGAAAAAAAATTTTTTCTCCCTCTCACCCCTCCACAACTTGAGAATTAAAGAAAAATAAAACACCTCTTACAAAGATATACTGTCAAGCAAAACTAATTGTTCAAATTTGTCATGTCTAAAAATATATGTTTCATTTTGCAGTTTGACACCTCCCCTCCCCACCCACCCCTCTCTGGAAATAGGTAGAATATTTCATCATCAGTCCTCTGGAAGCATAGTTGGTCATTACAGTTTTCACAGTTCCCAAGTCTTCAAAATTGTCCATGGTTTACAGTATTGGTGTTAGCGCATAAATTGTTTTCCTGCTTGTACTCCCTTCAGTCCCTCTGCATAATTTTATATATATTTGCCCAGGCTTCACTGAAACATAACCTTCATCATTTGTTCCAGCACAATAGAATTCCATCACATTTATATCCAACAACTTGTTCGGCCACTTCTTAATTTATGGGCTCCCCCTCTCAGTTTCCAAATATTTTCCATCATAAAAAGCTACTAAAACACTTTTGTACATCCTTAGAGTTTGTTTTAGAAAGCATTATTTCTTAATGATAAAAAACTAAAGGCTATTTTGATACACTTGTTCTGTACACACATAGATCTAGGAGAATAACGTTCCCTTATTTGTAGCAATTTCTCCTGGTTTTCAGCCACAATGCACTTGATCCAGGATATCTAGTAAACCTAAAAACTTCCTTTAAGTTAATGCAGATTTTTATGAGATAGAAAAGGGTAAATATAACATTTACTTCATGTTTATCCTTTGGGAAAGATTACATGTCATGGATCTCTTCCAGATTTTAATGGATTGAACTGGCTTCATGCTTTAGTGATTTTTTTTTTTTTTAGTGGGGGAGGGTATATTTTTCCATGCAACCTTACCCTGGGGATAATTAATGAACCTGCTGGGAGCTTAAGTAAAGAAGTCAAAGAAAGAAGGGACTGTCACCAGGAAAACATGTTTGCCAACAAATTAGGTGTTTGGTAGGTAAGAAGATCTTTTCCGTCATTTCTCCTTCCCCAAACACACTTTAAGTGCAGTAATCATGAGTAAATTCCAGAGTCTCTTTGACTCTCTCAAAGGACTTCCCAATTGATCCTCTGGCACATCTTGATACACAGTTTTAAAAAAAATGTGATCTGGGGCCTATTAACAATGATTTCTGAACCATCCTTAAAGGTTGAATCCTTCCAGTACATCATTGTTGGATTGATCTTTTATCATATGTACTGATTGATTGATTGCTGTCTTATGAGGGTGAGGGAGAAGGAAGAAAAAAATCTGAAACTCAAAATCTTACAAAAGGAATGTTTAAAAAGTATATTTACAAATAATTGGAAAAATAAATAATAAAATACTTTAAAATTTTTTAAAGAGGTGAATACTATATACTGCTTAAAAATCTTCAGTAATTCCTCTTTGCCTATTTTTATAGGGAAATCTATAGTCCAAATCTCCATAATCTTCTTCCTCCTTATTAGTGTAGTGTCTGGTATGTATTTTAACTCTCCATAAACATCCCCTCTGATTAAGCAGATCTAACTGTACAGGGTGTGTTCCCTAAAACAGACTTTGAGCATTACTTTATGAACACCTTAAAGTCATACCATTTCTTTCACCAAGAATGTTTTTCCATCTTTCTCCAGCACTTTCCAATCTCATCCCGTCTTTAAGAGTTTGCCTAATTCTTCACCCACAGTGATTTTTGTTGTTGTTGTTTCTCCAAAAATATTTGACACCAGTGTCCAAAAATCATTTTGGACTCTGTTTTCTCTTTGTGTGTTTGTGTGTATATATGCATTGCTATCCTCCCCCAACTAGATTATGAATTCAGTAAGGACAGAATTATATTATATACTTTTTTTCCATTTTCAAAAGCATTTAATATAGTGCCTTGCACATAAAAGCCCACAGTCAGAGATGTGTTAGAGCTGGCCTGAATCTGCTTGCAAAAGATGACCAATAAATTTCAGTGTGAACATTTACATCTCAAATCAAGGGTCAATTTGTTACTTTTTTATTATTATTTATTATTTTATCATTTAGCCCAGTGCTGTCAAACTCAAACTGAAACAGAGGTTCCTGGTACATAAAAGTCCCTGTGGATACATGTGGACTTGGAAAACCATATGTTGACATTATCTATATTTTACTGAATTTTTATTTTGTTAAATATTTCTATATCATATTTTAATCTGACTCTGCACTGAGAATGTTGTCAGCCACATGCACAGTGTATTTAACACCTCTGGTTTGAACTTAAGCAAATGATAGAGAAAAAGGTAACAAGATAGATTAAACTTAAAAGTATGTCATGTACAGTATAAATGCTCCCCTCTAGAGAGCATGTTAACATTTACAGCACATGACTGCCCCAGTACACATTTGACTATGAAGAAAATTCATAGTAACCTAGGACTGAGAATTGGAAGAGGTCTTCAAAGACATCCAATCCAACCTACTCACCACCACCATTTTACAGATGAGGAAAATGAGACCTTAAGAGATAAAACCACTTGCCCAACAGGAAGTATGTGGTAGAGCTGGATTTATTGATTGATAAATCTTTTTTTAATAGAATGTTCCATATTATATAGTCTTCTTCATAGAATATTTTATATTAAATAGATTCAGTGTCTTACAAAATGAAAAATGGATTAATCCTTTTTGTCTATCACTTCAAATCACCAGTTTGGTGTATACTGGAATGAGCACTGATTTTGGAAGCAAAGATCCTGAATTCAAATTCTGTCTCTTATACTTATATGGCCATGGATAAATTATTCAACCTTCACAGACATCCGTTTTTCCTCATCTGCTAAAGGAAGAGATTTGACTGGATGGCTGCTGACATTTCTTCTAGCTCTAGATTTATTGGTTCTTTGGACTTCAGGTTAAGAACTTGTGGTATACAGGAGAAGAGAAGTGTCCAGAACAAAGCCTTTGGAGACATCCATGGTTAGTGGTCATGACTTGGATGAAAAACAAGCAAGAGAGGCAGAGAAATGGTTAGACAGGTAAGAGGAGAATCAAAAAATAACAGTCTGGAAAACTTAGAAGGAAAAAAAATCTAGGAAAAAAGGATGATCCATAGTGTCAGAGTTTGCAGAGAAATCAAGAAGGATGAGAATTTTTAAAAGGTTGTTAGATTTGATAATTAGATGTCATTGTTGACTTTGGAGAGAGCAGATCAGAAGACTCAAGAAGGCTTGAGTGAGAGTAGAGAAAGAAGGCAACAGTTGTGAAGATTTTCTCAAGAAGTTTAGCTAAAAATGGAAATAAAGAAATAGCCAGCAGAAATTATGGAATCAAGCAAAGGCATTTTACAGTGGGAAGACATAGGTATGTTAGTAGACAGCAGGAAATGAGCCATTGAATAAAAAGAAAGTGGGGATGATAAAGAAAACAATCCATTGGCAATGACATGATGGGATGAAGCATGTATTTGCCTTGGCAAAGATAGGATTCACTTCTTCAAAAGAGGCAGAAGTTAAAAGGGAGATTTATTTCACCTAGGACTAAAGAGTTATCTGTGCTCCCCCCATAAATCCAGTGATGACTGGTAGCATACTTGGAGAGGAGCTCCCCTCCTCTGTTAGACTCTGAGGCACTTCCAGGGATAAAGAATTTCTGTTCCCAATATAGTACACTTAGTACTTCTGTACTTCCTCATCAACAATTGTGAAAGAATCTGGGCACTGGCCCTATACCTTTCAAGTAGACTTTGGACATCAACAGAAACAGAAATTTTGTGATCTGTATGTTGGAAAATGAATTTTAAAAATTTTAATTGGTATTTTGCAGGGGTTTTTTAATCATCAAAATTTCTCCCAATAATCCCTTCTTCTCTCCCACTCTCAGAGAACCATATTAGATAAGTATAAAGGAAAAAAGAAAAAAATCATCAAAAATGAGTGATAAATTTTTTTCAAAGTCTGAAACTATGTTCATTGTACCAAACATCTGAAAAGAAGTAGGATGAGGTGTCTCCTTACATCCCTTCTTTGGAGCAATATTTTTTTTGTAATTTTATAAGTTTTTTATTACCTTTTTAGATGATATAGTCATTATGTATATTGTTTTCTTGGCTCTGTTTATATTACTTTTCATCTGATCATGTAAATCTTGCCAGACTTTTCTGTATTCATCTTATTTTCCATTTCTTATAAATCAGATTTATTCCATTATATTCATGTACCACAATTTTTAGCTAATTCCCAAATGATAAGCATAGACTATTTCTAATTCTTTGCTGTCACAAGTGTACATGGTGACTTAGAAAATTATTTTCAGTGTGTAGTAATTCCCAGAAAACAGAGTTGATGTTGTAATAAGGCATCAAACAGGATCATAAGGAAGGGATAACTAAGTTATCAGTTTCTCAGATCCCTGAAAATTATATGAAAAAAACTTTAACAAAGGAATATATTTCCCCCATAACCTTTCTGTCACCACTCCTGCACCTGCCACATACTACTTCTCCTCTTGCCCTTTTGTTCTCACATCTTCCTCCATCAAGAATCATTCAGATATTTCTGTCCTATTCCCCCCCAAAAAAAAAATACAATAGAAGAACTCTACTGTGGTTTTAGCACTGGAAGTGAAATCTGTTCTACTCTGGGTGTATATTTTTGTGTCTGTGGATGGTATGAAGATAGTTGTATATTTTTTAAGAAAGGCTCTGTATAATAAATAGAAAAGTTCCCACCCTTTTTCAGTAAAAATAAGATGATACAGTTAGACTTTCTGGGGCAGGCAGCTGGGGTAGGGCACATCATTTTCAAGGTTATTTTTTTGTCTAATCCTGTTTCTTAACATTGTTTTCTCATTGCTTTTTCAGCAATGAAATTGTAAGGAGTGATTTGAAGAAGCTGCCAGCACTTCCCACCCAAGCACTGAAGGAGCATCCATCCCTGGCTTACTGGTAACCTACCCATAGATCTCCAGATTTTAGTCATCACTTCGCCTGAGGCTTTCCCTTCTTTTGCATGCCTAAAAATGAAATCTCACCTGTCTATTCCTCTGCCAGGGTAACCAGAGAGAATTCTCCCATCAATTCTTTGTCCTGTGTATGCTGTAAGGCTGAGAAAACATATTTCAATAATTTTAGAAGTGCATTAGACTTTTTGGAAGGGAAGGGCTCTTTGTGTGATTATATATTATGTATAAAATAAAACACTGGGTGCCATTACCATGAGGAGCAGTGATTTTTGTTTTTAATCTGCTCTCTATAGTTTCATTTTGGAATCCAAGCTGACTTTTATCTACTTCTAGAGTTTCGTTTTGAGGACACTTTATCGTCCAATGTCACATAGTCAAGGTATCGTGATGTTGGAGGAATGACAAGATTTTTTTCTTCTTTGCAAAAAAGATAGGGCCATTCTTTACTCCTCCCTTCTACTTCTCCAAAACCAGCTGCCACGTAATATAACATTCTAATTAACTATAGGACTTTCAGTGGCTGATTATAAGTGAATTAGAAATTTGTAAAGTTCTCAGCTCAGTGTTTTGTTCATGAATAAGTAGGAGTGACATTCCTATAATATGTGTTGAAGTGATCTCTGGCTTTTTTTTCCCCATTTCCTAAAATTTATTCCAGGCTTGTTAAGAGCATTTATAATATAACTTCCTAGAAAACTTTAAAACTCTTTGCCCTTTAACAGTATAAAACCGTATTCAGAAAACGGCATTCTGAAATAGCAACTGTAAGCAGTTGAACAATAAAAAAAAATATTACATGTTAGAAGTAAGTCAACCCTTATATACTGGAAGACGGCATGTATAAATTTATATTCTGAGGTACATGTATTGCCAATGTTTCATTTTGCCCGGACACATTTTCCTCTGAACAAACTAGTATTTCTAAGACCAAGGTATTTTTAGGAAGCCTCTTCACCTAATAGAGAGCATGTCTTAATATTAGAAATTTATAACATGTTTATACTTATCTTGTAAAATCCCTTTTGCCTAAGAGACAGAGTAATGCTTAGGGAATTAACCTGCAAGTTGGAAATCTGTGTAATTCTCATGATATAGTTGTCCTGATTTTCACTGTAAT
The DNA here is from genome assembly GCF_048593235.1 of Sminthopsis crassicaudata. Lineage (NCBI taxonomy): Eukaryota > Metazoa > Chordata > Mammalia > Dasyuromorphia > Dasyuridae > Sminthopsis > Sminthopsis crassicaudata. The sequence goes on from NC_133621.1 coordinate 161,148,049, forward strand.
TATATCATGCTAAATTCACCTCTATGATTTTGTAAAATCATGTTCTATCAGAGACAGAAGGGACTTCAATAGTCCAAACCTTTCATTTTACAAATGGGGAAATTGAGGCCCAGAGAGAAGAAATGTCTTGTGTGAGGTTAGATAACTAGTTAGTGATAAAACAAAATTAAGCTTTCTTCAATTCTAAATTGAACATGTTACTGCTGTTCTTTTAAAAAAACAAAAAAGCTATTCAGGTTAGTGCATAATGGTTGTTTGTTTTGTAATGTACTATTTTGTAGAGTTATAATTGGCTGAATAGAACAAAGTCTATTTAACCCACAGGCAACTGAGCTGCATAAATTTCCAGATCTATAGTTATTTAATCGTGTGCACTCACACACACACAAAATAATATTTCTTTTTCCTTGTTCTTCCAAACCCACAGGCTATCATCCCCATGATTCTTCTGCCCTCTGATAATTTTTTTTCCTACAATGTAGTTCCATAATTCTACCATTAGTGCACCTGACTGCACTTTCAGGAGGCCAGTAGCAAAAGGGATGGGAATGGAAGAGGTAACTAGGATTAGAGAATATTTGCCACCAAGAATCAGAAGGAAGAAGAATGACCTAAACAGATGTAGTCACTACTTATCTTTTAGCTTAGGGGAGAGATCCATCTTTATTCCTCAGTCACATCTGCCATTTTCATTTATTTCTAAGCACTTTGCAGTCATTTATGGCCATTGATTCATCATTTGCACATTAATGAATTCATTATCTCCCTCTCCTGCACCACATGCAAAAATCTATATAGTCCATGAAAAAACTTTAAATTCTAATAGAATCAGATTTATTATTTTTCATCATGAAAATATTTTACATGCATTACATAATTATGCAAATCAAGGAATTCTTCCTCCCCTCCTCTCTTTCTCTTTCCCTCCCTCCTCTACCCCCTTCTCCTTTTCCTCCTCTTCCTCCTCTTCCTCCTCTCTCTACTCATACATAAGCATACATCATTCATATACTCATAGTCTCCCCCAACTTTTTTCTTATGTTCTCTTTTTGATACACAGATTTCTTTACCCATCATCTCCTATAGTCTCCAATTCACAGACCACAGTCCATAGTTGTTCTATTTTCATTCTCCAGCCATCCGCTTTAGGGACACACTATTTTTGTCTATGTGCCCCCACTGAGGTCCAGGTAAGGCATCACTGGACTCCTTGTTTCTCTCGGGATTGGGGTGTAAGTCTGGAGCATGTCCATTCAAGCTGTATTACCTAGTTCCTGTATAAACAAGTCAGTCGCATGGACTGCCCTGATAACTCACTGCTGATTGAATAGAGCTCTTTTCTCTTTGATTTTTATCTGTTGGCAGATATTCAGTGTGACCTATTTATTTGGAATTTTTCAGCAAAACCCTTAAGGAAGGGTATTTATGTAATTATATTTCGTGTGTGTGTGTGTGTGTGTGTGTGTGTGTGTATGTGTGCATATGCCACATGCTTAGTATAGAAAATAGAATCAAAAATATCTATAATCCAGAGATGCTCGGGGGGACTTCTTCCTGGTCTTGAGCTATCATCATCCATCACCCATGTCAAATACTATATACTATCAGATGGGAAGAAATATTCTGACTCATAAATCTGAATACCAACCCAACCCTTCTCCTCCCTAGCCTAGAATCATAGACTCAAGGGCTGGAAAATAACTTGGATATCATGTAGTCAAGCCACTTCACTTTAGGGATGAGAAAGATGAAGTTCATAGAGGATAAGTGCCTTGCCCATGATACAGTTAGTAAGTGGAAGATCTAATCCTTGAATTCAAGTCTAACTGTTAAGAATCCAGTGAAATTTACTCCATACTACATTATCTGTATTTTTTTTTTTGCCAAATTAAGCTTATACATCCCTTAGAGAGTTTCCTGCTGTTATTCTTATTCATGTTATTCTTTTGTGTCATACATCCTTCAGAAGAGAGCAGTATGCAGAACAGATTACAGTCTGGATCAGGGAAGGTATTTAGCCACTCAAATGGAGATATGAGTTCTAATCCCAATAATTGTGACCTTGTTCTAGGTTACTTAATCATTCTTTTATGCCTCAAATTCATCTGTAAAATGGAACCAATTTTAGCAATATATTTCCCATAAGGTGAGTGAGGGAGAATAAAAAGCCTCAAAATATAATTAGAAACCAATGAAAGGTACGTGTTGCTGCATACTAACGTAGAACCCTTTCTGCTGAGATCACCTTCTCTCTCCCACTCACACATAAGTATACATCATTCATGTGCTCACGTATATAACCCCCCACTTTATTCTTATGCTCTCTTTTTGACATAAAGATTTCTTTACTCATTACCCCTCCATACTCTCCATTTCACACACAATCCGTAGTTGTTCTTTTGTCATTTAACTCCTCTGAACCTCTGCTTCTCCTTTCATAAAATAGGTATAATGTTTGTACTAATTATCTCACAAGATTGATCTGAAGGAAGCTCTTTATAAACCTTCAAGAGCTACAGAAGTCCCGTTACAACCATTATTCCTACTACTCCTATTACCATCACTACCAGTAGAAGTACTACTAACAAGGGCACTTTTAATTAGACAGTGCCAAGCCTAAAACTAGTCAATAGTTAGCATTAGAGCTATATGTGTTTTAACATAAGGTAGCTGCCTTTTCTTTTCCTTTTTAGGTAAGGTTCTCCTTGTGCTGCCCCCAATTGATTAATTTTTTAAGGCGGGTTTATTGTAGCTCCTAGATCACTTATAGGTTGTTCTATCCAGGAACAATTATGTTGATAAATATTTAATAACGGTTCTCTAGGGATGAGCGGTAAAGTGGCTCAGTGGATAAAGTGGTGGTCGGCGTATAGTCAGGAAGACTCATCCTCCTAAATTCAAATCTGACCTCAGATACTAATTAGCTGTATGATTCTGTTTGCCTCAGTTTCCTCATCTGTACAATGAACTTGAAAAGAAAATTGGCAAACTCTCTTTGCCAAGAAAACTCCAAATGGGGTTAGACACAAATGAAAAATAACATCTATGGACATAAAATGTCTGCCAAGAAAACCCAAAACACCTTAATGTTTAATCTGAATTATTTTCTCCATTATTTTCTTTCTAAAGATAATCAACAACAAAAGTAACAATAAAAAATAATAAACCAAGCCCAGATTCATAGCATTTGCTGATTTCTAATGTGTTAATACTTATACTGGAAATTTAATAATTAGCTCCTGCCAGTTCAAGCTATTCTAGGTGTTTCTTAGCAGCGAATCCTACGTCGCTCCGGAGCTAAATGGCAAAAGTCCTGCGTACCTCAAGCATTTATGTGTTTTTCAGCCTCATACTCTTGGTCACTGTTTGTCATAAATGAGTTTATACAGGACAAAAAAAAGATTTAAATTGAGGCTTTAAAAGGAGACAGTCTAAGCAAAAAGAATTTAGTTATTATGGTATCAGCAAATTATCCCAGATAGTGGAGGAGAAAGAGAGCCATGTTCAGCCTGGAGAATGCCGTAGCTGTCCGCAATGGTCAGCCTTTAACTTTAGGATGTACTAGAGGGAGCACTGGTGGTGAAACCAGAAAACTCACTCAGGCTCTCCCTGTAACGCATCTCTCTTTCATCTTTTTCAATAAATCAGTTAAGCTCTGGGAGCCCCAATTTCTCCATTTGCAAAATTAAGAGGCTGGAATAGATTGCCTTTGCTCTGGAATGAGTCTTTTAGCTTTAAATCTGTGATCTCATCAGTAGATCTGGCTGATAGAAAACTGAATGGCTGAAGGGCTGGCTGACCATTTTTTACATGTTTCATTGGTGACTATGTACATAATTAAAAGGTTACACTGGGTTCTAGGTAAGATGAAAATTTAAAAAAAAAAAAAGAAGTAGTCAGTGTCATGTAATGACTCAGACGCTAAGAGCTGACTTTGTAAAAACCCTATGTAATATAGCATTAAGGATTTAGTGTAGTATTTAGCACTGAGTGTAGGAGGTGGGAGGGGACACCCCACTGTGGCCACTGCAAATTCATAGGTGTATGTGTACCCGTGTAAAGGTCCCTGGACCAAACGTCCCTTCTGATCTTGGAGCAAATGCTGCTCCATGTTTCCTTTGCCATGTTAGCACCCCATGACTTGGAGTAGACTTGCTCAGGTGAAAAAAGTCTCAGCAGAAATAGAGCAAATCTCTTTAAATTCCTAGACATCATTAAAAACTGTCCCAAGGAGGGACAGCTAGGTGTCGCAGTGGACAGAGCACCAGCCCTGAATTCAGGAGGGACCAGAGTTCAAATCTGGTCTCCAACACTTAACACTTCCTAGCTGTGTGACCCTGGGCAAGTCACTTAACCCAAGCGCCTGGGGGGAAAAATGTAATTCAATAGGGGGCAGCTAGGTGGCGCAGTGGACAGAGCACCAGCCCTGAATTCAGGAGGACCAGAGTTCAAATCTGGTCTCAAACACTTAACACTTCCCAGCTGTGTGACCCTGGGCAAGTCACTTAACCCCAGCCTCAGGGGGGAAAAATGTAATTCAATAGGGGGCAGCTAGGTGGCGCAGTGGATAGAGCACCAGCCCTGAATTCAGGAGGACCCGAGTTCAAGTCTGCTCTCAGACATTTAATACTTCCTAGCTGTGTGACCCTGGGCAAGTCACTTAACCCCAGCCTCAAAAAAAACAAAAAACTGTCCTGCCTCCTTTCTTTGGGAGCAGTTGGTAATAGTAACATCTATATCTAAATCTTCATCTTTACAAAATGCTTTCCTACAAGAACACTGTGACGTCTATGTATCATTAGGTCAATTTTACAGAAAGCTTAATCAAAATTTTGAAGGACTACTCTGTACAGTACATAGAAAATTTGTTGAATGTGTTGTGCCAAAACATAGTACATGCTAAAAAATAGTCCAGAGCAGAGTTCAACCCAGATTGCCCTAATGCCAAGTTCATCCTGCTACCCACTATGCCATGCTGCCTCCCCTTCATGTTATACTCATCGTTCACTCTGTCTGTGGGTCTCTGTTTCTCTCCATATCTCTCATTCTCTCCTTCTCCCTTCTTCCCTCCCCCCCCCATCTCAAACACTCCTTCTCACCTCCCTCCAAAATTTCTGCAGAAGCAGTACAGTAATGTCTTAGCGATCTGCAGGAGACTGTTCCCAAAGCCTGGTCCTCCACTACGGCACTGTACCTTTGCCTGAAAGTCAATCTGGAGTTCTTTGAAAACACTGTTTCTTAATGAATCAATCTCTAGGCAGTCTGTGTGAGAGCTCTTTTAAGATGAGAATGAAAATGCCATTGCAGTAAGGGAAAAATCTCTTCTGCCGGACTCGTCTGATCCTGGAATCACCCAGGAATACTCAGTGCTTTGAGGAGAAGTAGTTCAGATGCTCATTCACTAACCTGAGAATTATAGTAACTAAATGGTATTTCTTTTTTTCCAGTGAGGACAGAGTAATAGAGCACTACAAGAAGCTGAACGGTCAGACCAGAGGCCAAGCAATTGTAAAGTAAGTGGGAACCCTCCGGTGTTTATGAAGATTGTTTATTTGAAAAGTTCCTATGTGAGAACCATTTAGTTATTTTCTGGAAGACACTTCCCTGAGGATAATGTTTCCATTTTACCTTCAAGTTAATGCCTGATGAGGGAAATCTTCCATGCCAAAGAGTAGAGAATAAACTGCTTTTACTAACTGATTACCTGGCCATATTTTCTTTTTGTGTTCATGTATTGCATTCCTTATTCTACAGCTATATGAGCATCGTAGAGTCTCTTCCTACATATGGAGTACATTATTATGCAGTGAAGGTAAGTGACTCCAATGGGGAAATCCAGTTTTTTGAGGGTAACAAACTTTAAAAAATATCCCTCTCAGTTTTCCATTGAAGCATACTAAATTTTTTTTGTTTGTTTTATTCCTTTGTTTAAAAGGTCTGTATGATCCAAGCACAGAGCTTAAGATAATTACTAAATTCTTTTCCTTCCAATTGGAATGAAAAAAAGTAACAGCGTGCAAGAAGCCAAACTGGACACAATAAAAGCCAAAAAATTGTAAATATCAACTCTTTTGAAAAACTCCGTATATAAACATAAGACTTTTAGTCTTACATCAGTTTCTCCCATATGTATGCTAGCTGGCATAGTGGATAAGTTCTGGGCCCAAAAGCAGAAAAACCAGATTTCAAATCTGGCCTCAACACTTAGGTGTAATCCTGAGCAAATCATTATTTTCTGTTTGCCTCGGTTTATTTAAATGTAAGATGGGGATAACAGAGTAGATATTGATTTTATTCCTTCCTTCTGTCTTTCCTTCAGACTTTCTATTCCATTCCATTAGTTCAAGTTCTATTACTCAACTCAACTTCTATAATGGAGCCAAATGTTAGGATCATGTACTGGAAAACCAGGAGTGAAGTTCACATGATATATCCAGAATTGCTCTTGTTTAATCTAGTTACCATATTCAGATTGCATTCACTGATTTGATTTTAAAGACCAAAATGCACAATGAAAACCTTCTTCTCATTGTTTTGTCTTCATAGGAAATGGAGGATAATTAGTCACCATCATCAATTAATTAACTCTTCATATATTTTGGAACAGAATTCCAAGTTAGAAGGGCTTTTGTTATTCCCAAATTATCACAGTATTCTCTTCTTCAGTTTGGGCTGTCCTCTGCTAATTTTGGTTGGATGACTTGTTTAAAATCATGACTAACTCGTCATAGGATCTTTCAGTTTTGAGGAAGGAATCAAGCATTTGCTAAATACCAATTACAACGCTAAGTGCTTATAAATATGATTTCATGTGGTCTCACAACAATGCTGGGAGGTAGGTACTAGTATCTTCCTCTCTGCTAACCTAGCTGTCTGAGTTATAAAACTCACAGGCCCACTGGATTATAACCAAAGAAACCTGTAGCTAATCTAGCTATTTGAAGGAAAGGTGTTTATTAATCTAAAGAGATTAGAAATTCAATACACTTTGGCTATAGTATTGAGAAGCAATCCCATTTTTAAATTAGGTGCTTTTAAGAGCTACTAATTCATTCCAATTTGCCCTGCTATTGATGTAGAGAAAGAAAAAAAAAAAAAAAACCAGGAAAAGTTCTATATATTATAAGTGAATATATATAGTTTTTCTTTTTCACTAAAGAAATATTCCACATTGAGGAATAGCATCGAGATATGAGCACAAAATTAGAAGTCTAGAATTTTTTTCATTTCTAAGCTCCAATTTGTTGTTTTTTTCTTACAGAAAGACTTAATTTCAATTTTTCTTCCTCATTAAGGAGGTTAGGATTCTTGTCATATCAATTCCAAAAGATTTTGCAAATATTCCAAAGAATATGACAACTTAACAAAAGATCACTTTATCTATGCCCTTCTAATATATATTCTGTCTTTGAGTAAACTTCAGAAATGTGCTTTTTTGTACTTTACATTAGTGAGTAGCCATAATGCTTGAGTTTCCAGAAGATTAAATGACTTAGGATACTTGACTCTTTGGAATTTGAAAGCATCAGTAACTACTCCACTATCTCTAAGTAAAAGGCATAAGAGTCCAAATCTGCTTAAGTCAATTGTATCAAGACTTAACATTTTATAGCTTACTATTACACTAATGCAGTGTTTTATGGTAACCTGCTTAATCCAGTGTTTCAGTAATATTGGGTTCATTCCTACTCTGCTTGTAGAAAACATTGTGATATATAAACAGTACTTTGTCCAGAAGGATTAGGGAAAAGCCCTAAAAATGCCAAAAACAAACAAAAAATGTACCACCCATACCCTTTATTCAAATCCTCAAAAAAAAAAATTCCCCCAAATAAAATCCTATTGATAGAGGGAAGGTTTTTAGGGTTAGGGTTGAAATCACTTGCTATTCTCTAGGTTTGGGCTTTCTACTAGATAAAGCTGCTTAATGTTCTCATTATAAATCTATAGCATAGATACAAATGTGAGGTATTAGGCAAGTGTTTACAATAGCTATTGAAACTTCACTATCCAGTAACAAAAAACCTTTTTTTAAGTGTCTCTGAATTTCAAATTTTATGTTCTTTCTTTCCTTCCTTCCCTTTTTCTTTCCTTCCTCTCTCCCTTCCTTTCTTTCTTTCCTCCTTCCCTCTCCTCCTTATCTTCCCTTCCTCTCTTCTTTTTTTTCCCTCCCTCCCTCCCTCTTCTTTCTTTCCTTCTTCTCTTTTACTATTTTTCATTTTTTATTTCCTTCTTTCCTTTTTTCCCCCCCTTATGTTGCCCAGGCTGCCAGGCCCAATCCCAATACTCATAAAGCAGCTCTGTTTTTTATGATATAGCCTGGTTCACCCCTCTTTAAAGACAGCCGATGCCTGACACTCCAGTCCTGGTGGTTTACTATATTAGTGCCAGATTTAATGTGGATCACTCATCACATTTTAACCCTACTGCTGCTTAGAACTCCTGAACTCAGGCACCCTCAGCCTCTTCAGGAAAAGGAACTACATGTGTGCGTCACTGTCATAATAACAATCCCTCTAGATATCCAGATGTCCCCTTGCATTGTCACTTACAACCTTTTTCTATACAAGGAACTGTCCTTATCAATTACTTCTTTAGTTCCAGAAAGCCATCTTTATTGTTTAGCTCTAAACTCCCTCAAAATGCATTTTTTTTTCATTTCTGCTGAATGAGGGAAACAACGTTGAATCCCCAAACCTTCAAGAGTAAAAAGGATAAGGCATTTCTCATAGATACATAGAATTTTAAAGCTTGAAGGGATTTTAAAAATAATTTACTTCAATACTTCCTTTGCTATAAAGCAAAGGAAACCAACACCCAGAAAGGATTTCCATAAGATTATTATTTTATTTTTTTATTTTATTTTAGGTTATTTTATTATTTTAGTCTTTTTCTTAAAGGTGTCATGTGGTTGCCCAAGGTCACACGGATAATAAGTGATACAGCTGGGACTAGATCCTAGGTCTTCCTCAGCAATCTACACGGAATAACCCTTTGCAAAATCATAGCACATTGTAAGAATTGTGTGAAATAAATGAACCTCTTAACTTTGAGGAACCTAACTTTAAGTCTTCTAGAACATGGAATGTTAATAATTCTTAAATGATTTTTGGAATACTAATAAAAATCACAGTTATGATAATAAGCAAGAATTCATAATTTTGTACTTTAAATACAATGAAAGCTACCTTTGGAAAAATTCAAAACAAACCTTCTCTGTGCTCAGCTTATCTCCTCCCTTCATCTCTTCAAGTAAACCAGGGTCTTTTCCTCTGGTTCAACTTTTGCTTCTGTAGATAATGATATTAATCCCACTTCACTTCCTCCCCCCTCCTTTTTTTTTTTTTTTAATATTCTAGGATAAGCAGGGAATTCCATGGTGGTTAGGACTCAGCTACAAAGGAATTTTCCAATATGATTATCATGATAAAGTGAAGCCAAGGAAGGTAAGTCTTTTATTTAGTTGTTTTAATGTCTTGCTATCTTAACTCATTTGATGGAGGAAATTGTTGGTTCCATAAATATGTCAGTCGTTTAAGGAGATAAGCATCACTTAAAACTTATCTCAGATTTCCCTAAGCAAACTATTTTCCATGTTGTCACAGGAAAACTAAAAGTGAGAAGACCAGGTTTCTGTTGTCACTGATCTCCAAGAACCAATGAATGATGTGTTTAGGAGAAAAGACAAACTATAAGATCCATTGTTTGGGGTTTGGGGAGAGGTTTTATATAACTGGTTTACTCACTCTGACAACTTTTGTTTCCTAAAACAAAACAAGTGCTTGTGATCTTTGATAGCCTCTTGCGTTCCTTCATATCCTAGAGAAAAAAGGAAAAACATAAAATGCATTTGAATGGGGAGAGACATATAAATCAGCGACTATATCCTTTAACATCAAAACATTGATCATAAATCTAGAAAACTAAAGGACTACACAAAGAGGGGAAAGCCAGTCAGGATGTTGTTGCCAGTCATGTAAATATACAACAAAGGGTTTGAAGGGACTTTCTTTCCATTTTTCCTTAGTTTTCACACATTTCCCAGACCAGAACAAATTGAAAAATTATAAAGGAGCGATCTCCAAGGAGAATACTAACAATCAGATTTCCTGGCAGAGAATGATGGCAAGAGCCCAGTTCAAATTCAGAGACTCATTAAAAGCATATCAAGAGAGAAGGCAATATTGACCTATTATGTCATCCTAAATTCCTTTCCAAGCTTCTTTATCCATGAGTAGGATTGTAAGGAACTCTGCATATCTAAGCTTACTTTATTTTATCCAATTAGTTTTTGGCCATACTTTACTTCTTTATTAAATTGGTAGAATAAACTGACCCCAGAGAAGAGAATGTTCGTTTGGTTATCACTGAGTCCACTAAGTTCAAAGAAAGGAATTTGGACAGAGATGGATGGATGGTTCACCCGGGAACAATTGAGTGGGAATTTTATTCTTTAGGGGGTTAAGGGGTGATGTGTATCATTATGTGGCTATCTTTGAAATCTCTCCAGTTTTCATTTTTTATGATCCAGAAGAGAAGCTGGGTATTTCATTCTTATTTTTCTCTCTCAGTGTATCTCTGCTTCCTATTTCCCACACAGCTAATCTGAATAATCTTCTATCCCAGGACTTCTTTAACTTTTCCCATTTGCAACCCCTTTTTTGCCTAAACAATTTTTATGTGACATATATATATATATATATATATATATATATATATATATATATATATATATGTATGTATATATGTATGTAAAATAGGTATACAAATCAAACTTTCACTGATAATAGATTGTAATTTCACAACCCCCAAATTCTATTACACAATCTCATATAGGGTTGCAACTCACAGTTTAAGAAGCTTTGCATGCTCTTTTCTCTTGCTCTCTTTCCTTCGCTCATTTTCTCCCCTATATACTTCTTCATTTTAGAATAATAGAATGCTAGTCCTGAATTGGGACCTTAAAGATCATATCTTTAAATCATATTTCCATTTTCCAAATAAAGAAACAAGATAGACAGAGGTGATGTCACGTACAAAAAATCACCTAAGCAGTAAATGACAGAGCTGGGATGAAAATCAAGTTTTTGACTCAAAGTTCCGGCTTATTTCCACTAAATCATTCCATGTTACAAAGGTTAAAAAAAAAAAAGAAAAAAAAAAGAAAGAAAGAAACAGAAAATCACTAGGATTTTCTTTAACAAAGTTTTATCAACTCATAATTATTCAAAGCAAAAGAAAAATAAATATAATGTTAACAGAGAAAAATGTCATGTCTAAAATGAATAATTCAACTCTAGTAGCCTCAAACTCCCATCTCACCAAACTTTTTCCAAGAAGCACTTAGAAGCATCCAAATTTATTTGAGCTTAATATACTAATATATTTTGTATTGCCTCTTTTCTAGCATAACTTGAATTCAAGTATCTTTGAGGAGTCATAAGGCTCAAAGCCAGGAATCCAAGACCACAGACTTAGGTACTCAGTATCTAGATCAACAGTAACAGAACAGGACCTATTCATATCAAGGGATTAACAATGAAAAAATATTTCTGTCTTCTTTTGGTTATTATTTCAAACCTAGACTAAGTTAATGTTAAAAACCTATCATGTTTCTGTGGCTTCTGGGAAACTACTTGAGTTATTTTAAAATATTTTTGTAACTGAAGTACAACCAGGTTATCAATCCAAATCCCTCATGAATTCTTTTTCGTTATCCCAGCTAAGGTGCCATAGAGCTGGATCATAGGGAATGAAGTGATCTCTTTTTTTCATTTGGGTGAATTTTGTGGTCTGGCTTGAAGAGTAGGAGAAGAAGAAAGCAAAATTCCACTAGAAGACTCACTTCATAACCATGAGCTAAGATCCTTACTTCTATGTCAGTCCTATGTCCTAAATTAACATTGAATTGAGACGTAACAATAGCTGGCACTTTTGTTGTGGTTGTTGCCCAATTAATTGTCATGTCTAACTCTTGATGATACCATATAGGGATTTCTTGGTAAAGACACTGGACTGATGTGTCATTTCCTTCTCCAGATCATTTTGCAATTGAGCAAACGGAAGCAAAGAGTGCTGAGTGACCTGCTCAGGTTAAACAGCTAATAAATGTAAGCTTATTAATTAACTAATAAACAGATTTGAATTGAGGGAAGAGGAATCTTCCTGACTCCAGTTCCAATTATTCACTGCACCACCTAACTGCTCATAAAGGAGAAAATAAAGGATGATAAAAGGCAGCATACATTATGTGCAAAATAATTGATCATCTGGGCCAGATGGCTCTTTTATATAAAAAGGGTCTGGCCATCAATGTAATTCTGGTTGTTGTTTTTCTGTTGTTGTTGCTTTGACCCAATTACTGAGTACCTAGGTTTCTGGTCTTGGATTCCTGGTTTTGAGCCTTATTCTTTCTCAAATGGTACCTGAATCCGAGTTATGTCAGAAAAAGAGGCAATACAAAATATATGTAATTCTATAATTCTGCCAGACTTTAGGGGGAGAAACTACTAATTCATGTGCCCCATAATATGTATTCCCAAAGAGAAAGTGTGGGGAAATTGAGGGAAATTGAGACCAAAAGCAGGGAGAAGACTATGCAAGTCATACTGAGTACTGACTAATATTTTGGAGGGCATCACATTCCCAGAGCCATATCTACCAAGGAAAGCCTCTTAGAAAGGAGCAGGGCTTGGTCTATACTATATGGAGGTCTCCTCCACTCTATTCACTCCCAACTTAAACTGCTCTTGCCCTGGTGAGAGGTTTGGAGTTTTTCTAGAACTCTCGACCCAGTGAAAGCAGAGATGGCAAATGGCACGATGATAATGATGAACACTTGAGTGAACACAGTGGTGAGGATGAGGCTGCCCTCCCTGCCATGGAGGGCCCAGAGGCATCCTGTGGTAAGCAGGGTTTTAATGACTTTAGTAAACAATTAACACAGTCAGAAGAGCTAAGCAGCCTAAACAGATCCTCTGGAGTGTTTCCATATGCCTTACAAAAGCATTGCCAGCATGCTAAAAGCTCTCCAGAAATGGCAACTGACTGTTGGAACTTGTTCTGGTTTCCAACTCTGGCCCAGGGGAGATTTCACATCTTTTTCTTCCATCCGCCATTGGGGTCAGATAGTGTACTGTGTAGCTCATTCTTCCTTCTGGGCTTAAGCTGCCTTTTGGGAAGAAATAAAATATAGCTTTCTCACTCAGAGGTAGGATAGAGTAAAAGGAGTACCTTATAGTATGTACTAGTGGTTCTCAATCTCCTTCAAAAGTTATCTTGCTATTCATTTTCTTTCCTTTTTGATCTGATTGTGCAGCAAGATAATTACATAAGTGTGTTTACATATATTAGATTTAACATATTTTAACATGTATAACATATATTGGATTGCTTGCCATCTAGGGGAAAGGTGGGGGCAAGGAGGGGAAAATTTGGAATATAAGGTTATGCAAAGGTCAGTGTTGAAAAATTATCCATGCATATGTTTTGAAAATAATAAGCTTTAATTTAACAAAAAGGGGAAAAAAGGAAAAGGCAAAAGTAATCTTGCTTTCTTTTAGGATCCACTTTTGTCCAGGAATCCATTGCCCTTGCTTACTTCCTGACACTAGAGACCACTTTGATGAATCAGCTGCTGTGCAGAAGTAGAACTCAATTTAATTTATGGCTTCCACTTCGAGAGAGAGAGAGAGAGAGAGAGACAGAGAGAGACAGAGAGAGAGAGAGACAGAGAGAGAGGGAGAGGGAGGGACAGAGAGACAGAGAGACAGAGAGAGACAGAGACAGAGAGAGACAGAGACAGAGACAGAGAGAGACAGAGAGAGAGAAACAGAGACAGAGAGACAGAGACAGAGAGAGACAGAGACAGAAAGAGAGACAGAGAGAGAGACAGAGAGACAGAGACAAAGAGAGACAGAGACAGAAAGAGAGAGAGACAGAGACAGAGACAGACAGAGACAGAAAGAGACAGAGACAGAGACAGACAGAGACAGAAAGAGAGAGAGAGAGCCAAAAGAAGCTTTTAACTCACCAGAAATTGTTGCACATGTGACGGAAGGGACCCTGCAGGATAGTCATTTGTGTTGGACTTTATACTTTGAAGCTCAAGTTTCAGTTTGGGAAGTATTTTGGGGCCACACATGCAGAGGAATCTCATAAAACTCCCCCAAATATGCAATATCTAAATATGGAAAATCAACTGTTTGTACTTACAACCATGCAAATTAGCATTTGTCCAAATGCCTTTGTTCTAAAAGAAATCAGGTGCAGGCCCAACCAAAATCCCTAGAAAGAATTTTAACAAGCTGCCATTTTGTCCCCGTCATCGGCATCCTGTACTCGCCCCTTCTCTTTTTTCCCCCAACTATTTATTCTTTCTCATTCTCTTACCCTCCCTCCCCACTTCTATGTTCCTTTTAGCATTAAAACACTCTGTACCACATTCAAACATACCTTTTTGTGATTTTATCTTTTTGTTTCTTTTTTCCCATGGCTCTTTTATATTAAGTTTTATGGGGACGGATGTTGTCAATGCATGCATTTTGAAGTGTATGTACTGACAGAATTCACTTTTGTTCTTTGAATTTTTTAGGCCATTGAGAGAAAAGGTTAAAATTTGACACTGGCAAATGTGTCGACTTGGCCTCATAGACTGGTCTGCCTGCCAGTCTGCACATGTGTGTATTGTATGAGAAGTAAACAATTCAGTTCAAGAGCTGATTTATTACATTAATGTTGCCTTTGTTTCAAGAAATAATAAAGTAAATACATCAAACTGGTAGTCCTTGCTGAAGGTAAAACTAGAATTTTGTGTTGACTTGAATAACTGGACAAAGAAGTAGATTTTTGCTGTTGGGAAGAATCTCCAATTATCTTCAACAACCAATGACAGTGAGTTTTTCTTCATTTAACTATAGGCACGAACATTTAGAAGATTCTCCTATAATAGATTATTTCTCCTATAGTTTCATCCGAGTCATGAAGAAGTCATAAAATCAATCAAGGTTCTCCTAATAATCCTTCCCTTCACAATATAAAAGTTGGCTTTCTTTTTCATTCTGTGGTCTTGAGAGCAGTTAAATAGAAATCTACTAAACTTTGCCAGAGAATCATTATGATTTTTCACAACAACAACAACATCAAAAATTAGGTTGGCAGCCAGTTTTGATGACAAGACCTTCTGATTCCAGAAGGGGACTCAGATTCATTACATTTGGGCCCAAGAATATAGAAAGTGCCTTCCCCTCAAAAGGATCATGTTAAATGAATGTTTTTAATTTAGTCAACACGATGCTTTTTTCTAACATTTTAAGAATTATTTCAGAGGTGACTGTTATTATATACTGAAACTGCTAATGCTGCATCTATAACATACCAGGTACAAACTAAAGAATTCTGCTTCTTTTCCCTTTCTGAAATCTGTGGACAAGTTTTCATGTCTCTGGTAGATTGGTATGAGACAAAAACAAAAACAAACAAATAAAAAAAAAAAAACCATCGAATTAGAAGACATAAAATTTAGAATAATAAATTTAACCTTCCGAAGGACTTCAGCGTCCTTCCCTCCTCCACCCCTCATTTTGCAGTTGAGGTTACTGAGACCCAAAGAGGGCTGAACAATTTCCCCAAAGTCTCCTACGTCATAAGAAACAGATCCAAGATTTAAATCCAGGTCCTTCCATTTGAAATCCAACACTTGAATTGTATTTACATCTAAGCTCTACTACTAATTTCTTTGTGATTCTAGGAAAAAATCATACCCTCTTTTGACCTCAGTGTCTTTGCCTCTAAAATGAGGTATTTAGCCTAAATGAACTCGAAAGGTCTTTTAGAATTCTAAATCCTATTCAAAATTCTCATTGCTCCTGAGAATAACTTTTTAAAAAATGAATGTGTAAAAGAGTTAAAAATGGATACCCTACTGTGGCAAGATGTTCTATAGAGGGAGAAACCAACAACCATCTATGTACTAGTATAAATCATTATCTAGAGGGCCCAAACGGATTACCAGGCTAGCTGGGGAGAAATCTTCCTCATGGGGAAAAATGGCAGTATCATTTCCTTGTTATCGGGCAGTCTGTATTTACTTATTTATTCGATGTGCTATTAGATGGACTTTTATGTACACTTAAATGTACAATTAGATGCATTATGGAATCCCCAATGAAGCTTCAGAAACAGGAGTGGGTTTAAATGGACTGCTGTTTATTCTAATTTAACATTTCTTTCTGAGTGACCAAAGCCACTTTATGTTGTCCCTGAGCATAACTTCCAACCAGGGGAATTTACTCTGGGAATTGATGTCATGGCCATAAATTAGTAAAGATTTTTAAACTGAGTAAATGAAGGCATAAAGAAAATCATATATATAGGAAATACTCCATTTCAATGTGCTCTGATTCCCAGGGGAGATTCTCTCTTTAATTATTCAGGACAACCATTTCTATTAAGAACGATTTGTTTTCTCTCCCTTTTGACTCTTTTCCTTATTTCTGCTTTTGCTTGGTTTGGTTCTGGGTTCTTATTCATATTATCTTCTGCATTCTCCATGAATACAGCCAGTGCTGGGCTCTTTATATATTTAACATTCTTTGCATTTTGTAGTCTCTGCTCATCCCATGGTGCTTTGATCAGAGAGCCTCTCCCCCATTCTTATCCCACTCCCTATCACCACTTATCAGTCCTTCAGATCTCACAAAAGTAGAAGGATTGGGCTTTGGCAAGGTTCAAAAGCTTGTCTGGAACAGTTTCTGGCATATGGGCCATTCTCAAAGACCAGATCTGCAAGAATGTTTGTCATGAGAAAAAATCCACTCTTGAGTGTTACTAGATTTTTCTATTTCCACAACACACACACACACACACACACACACACACACACACACACAATTTGGGGATAGTTTCTTGAACCAATGCTAAATAATCACATGTTTATAAAAAGCACAAGAAGCAAATTATGATATCCTAGATTTTCAAAAAATACAAGAACTTGTACAAAAATTAGCTGATAATATAGAGAATCGGATTACAAGTTAGTGACCTCTCAAAATTTTAGTGTCCGCATCTTTGAAAGGAAGACCTGTCTAAAATGATCCACACCTCTAACTCTAATGCCACCTGGAAACATTGAACTGTAGTTTCTCAATTATGAAATCAGTCCCGGTAAAATTGCCCCCACCTGTTTATTTTAAGTAGAGGATATCTAAAGTCTCAGGAGTAAACCCCATAGACATGTAAGCTGCTCAGAAGATAGCACATATCTGTTCTATACAGACAGCATTTTCATTTTGCCCAAGATATCTACATTGTTGGGCATTTTTTTAAGAGTTATTTGTGAAAATACGGGATTGTTTTAAGTTTTAGTACATTGAGACTGCTTTTGGACTTTTGAAACATCCTCACTGCTAAGATGAAAGCAGCGAGCCATTCTCCTAGCAACATTGTCTTGGATTTTTATAATAAAACTAATTCAAAATAATCCAAAATCTAATTCCTCCCTAGGGCAGGTACCACCTTAAAAGCTGCCATTAAATTACTTAAACATGCAACAATTTGGCTGAATTTAACTTCGTTGCTTATTAGCTATGTAACTGTGGGCAAATTACCAAACTTTCCGTGCCTCAGTTTCCTTATTTGCAAACTGGGCAGAATAATATTTGCATTGCCTTTTCTCACAAGGCTTATGTGGGTATGCTTTGTACTGCATTATGCAGCACCATATACATAAATGTAATCTATTACCATTATGCAAATAAGCTACCAAAAACAACAAAGTGAATTTTAACTAGGCTAGTTGGTTCATTGTTTGTGATCATTTTAGGAGTGATGATTTGTTCTGTAGTGCATGAGTCCAAAAGTGATAGCCTCTTTGTTTCTCTGCTTTTCCTTTTTTGAAATAGGAATAGTGAGAGGTGACCTTATTATTAATTGGAAGATTCCAGAGGTTCCCCACCCCACCCCACTGTTGCTAATTACAGAGCCAATGTTGGATTTTTCTTTGTGTGTTAATCACTAAACAGGAGAGAGCTAAGAGAAGGCAGCAAATAGCAAATGTTTGTAAAACTGAAAATTTTTTCTTGGTCCGTAAATTGGGAAATCCACATTTACTGTCTCACCCATACCTGACCTGTGGAAGTCTAAGCCAAACTTCCAAGGGTATAAACCTTAGTCTCTGCTCTCCACTACCACAACCACTCTCCTCCATCCCCGGCATAGATCCCATCCATGTGGACCTGCCTGTGGTCATTTGTCTTTGGGTAGTCTATTCTCAGATAGTGAGCAACTTATGCCATGTTGTTTAGAAGGTACAGCTGAGCTGATTGGAAGAGGAAAAAATTAGAGAGAGAAAGAGACAGAGAAGGAGAGAGGGAAGAGGTGGAGACAGAGAAAGATTATTAGTGAAATGGTGGCCAAGTAAAATCAATACAGGTTTGTTTGAATGGGAACTTAGCTGTGAGACTAGGAATGGATCTATATTTTCCAAAAAAAAAAAATCGCTGAATGTGATTTTACAGACCCCCCCTTTTCCAACACCTGGAGAGAGAAAATTGATCAAATTAGAGTCTCCCTAGCAAAAAAGAGTCAGAGTGGAAAGCTGCCCATTAATGCAGCCCTGACAATCCTGACATCCTGAGCAATTGCCAATTAATCCAAAGACCAGCTGATACCTGATTATATGCTCAAAAATCTTTTACCTCCCTGGTCCCCACACCTTTTATCTGTCGATATGGATTGCCCTGTAACTTCTAGAATTCAACTTCTTCCAGCATCAGTTGCTGATTTCCTACAGCCCACTTTCCTTCCAGCAAATGAATGGACATTCACACAGAGTTGAGAGACCATATAAATAGCTATGTTGATTGTTTACATAGCAGGGGTCAAACTCAACAACATTTGGTATTTATAACATACTTCTATAAACATTCTACCAGCCAACATCGCTTCAGATTTAAACTCCCAAAACATCTCGGTAGAAACATTCTGTTAGCATTAACCCAGGAGCACAGTTGACTGTTTATATGTGTCTTTGAAAAAGCAAAATCAAAACCAAAAGTTTTTATTGGGTAATAAACCAGTGCCAAGCAGCAGTCTGCCTGTGTGGCAGTGAACCATGTACAATTAGCCAATTAGCCACTTACACATAGTTTGAGCTGCTCTGCAGTATCTTCCCTTTTTGGCTGAGAAACAAATTTGTGTTCTTCATTATAGGTAAAATGGTGTCGTGCAGAAAGGGAACAATGTTATATTGGGCCAATACTTAGACAAAGTCTAATAAAGTCTGGCCAGCAGAACAACTCCAACTTCGTATACTATACAGTGGTCATGATCTGGCTTTTCCAGGGTGCATTTAGTGGTCCTAATAGGAGTTCACAATTTTTCAAAGACAGATTTCCAGCTCAGATGCAATGTGTTCCCTGAGTCCCTGAGAGCAAGCCTGACCTCATTCAAGGAAAATCTGTGCCCCAAAATCCAGAAAGGAAATTCAGTAGAAGCCAGGGTCCTAAAACAGCTCTAGTATTACAGTCTCTTCCAGATGTTCACGTTTGACTGGAAACTAAACTCCATTCCCATTTCAACAAGTGTTATAAGTCATGGCCCAGTCAATCTCTGGGTGTGTGTCTATGGAGTCTGTGTATATGTACATAAGTATTTCAGTTTATGTTTGCATCTGCAGGGTTGGAAAATCATAAAAAAGCTGGTCCCCAGCCAAAAGTGTCACTAGCCAGCTCTGTGAAAGTTAATGATTCCTTGGCCACACATCATCAGTCAACGAGGAAAACTTGCTCTCCTTTCTGTTTCTCCCCTAATTGGAAGTGGCTGGTAATGCTGCATCACCAGCTGGATGTTTGGGTGCACTTAGGGAGAAATCCTCAGTGGGAGCGCTCTTTATTATTATTAATGCACCAGCGGGTATTTCTGGGGAGACAAGGCTGCAGAACAGGACAAGAGATGCCAGGATCTGAGAGCTTCTTGGGGAGATAGGAAAGCAGTTGCAGAAGGGTGAGAGGGAGAAGCTTATAAGGGATCTTAACCCTTTTTGTGTTACAGACACCTCTGATAGTCTTGTGTAGCTACCATTCTCAGAATATTCTTAAATGCATAAAATAAAAATATGTAATGTTATAAAGGAAACCAATTATATTGAGACACAATTATAAAAAAAAAAAAAAAAAAAAAGTTCACATACCCCAGGTTAAGAATTCTTACAAGAAAGGCTAATAAGAGCTCAGAGAGGCCCTGGAATTCTCATTAGTAAGTGATGGAGAAGGAAGAGTCAAAGGTGACTGTGGTTTTACACCTCATTGATTGGATGATAGTGATACTGATGGAGTACAGCTTCTAGAGAAATATAGCAGTGATGAGGTCCCCTGAATTTAAGGTGCCTTTGTTCTAACAGTCTGTCAGATTCTAAAATCTTCTGGCCTTAGAATAATCCTACAAACATTGCTGACTGTCAGGTAATCTGCTGGTCAGTGATAATCAAATTCCTGAGACCTAGTGAAGAGACCACCCCTCAGTTCTATCTCTAGAGCATAAAATTAGCATATTAGTGGCAAGAAGAACTGGATAAATTTGTTTCCTTGCTTATGGTTCTTTGCTAAATTCTTTTGGAACTTAGCCACCTTTGGCTTTAAATTTACAATACAATTATTTGAACTTTTTTTTTTTATAATTGTGTCTCAATATAATTGGTTTCCTTTATAACATTACATATTTTTATTTTATGCATTTAAGAATATTCTGAGAATGGTAGCTACACAAGGCTATCAGAGGTGTCTGTAACACAAAAAGGGTTAAAATCCCTTATAAGCTTCTCCCTCTCACCCTTCTGCAATTACAATTGGCTTTAAAATTACAATAAACTTGCCCCTTGACTTGGAGATGGGTTCAAGCCTGCAAATTATTTTGAGACACCTCTAGACACAGGTCTGTGACCCCAGTCTTTTGGAGTCTCCTTTTTGAACCTCAACAGTGCCAGCAAGAGAAATTAGGAGAAGGGAAAGGTTATGGCAAAACAAAACAAAAAATTAAGATCCTTTGTGTTATACGTCAGAGGTCCCTAAGGTAGGATAGTAAATAAATTTATGGGTTTAGAGTCAGGAAAACTTATATTTACATCTGGCTTCAGTCATTTACTAACCATGTGATCCTGGACAAGTCATTTAATCTGTTTGCCTCAGTTTCCTGAGTTGTAAAATTGGAATAATAACAGCACCTACCTCTCAAGATTATTGTAAAGATCGAATGTGGTAATTTTTAAAGTATTTAGCACAGTGCCTGATAATTGGCAGGTACTTTAAAAATTCTTGTTTCCTTCCTTCCATCTTTTTTATCCTGCATTTAAGTCAGAGATTATTTTGTGACTTTTTGTGAATACAAATTTAAATGTAGTACATCAAGTAAATATTAGATTACACAAAATATGGGAGAGGAGACCAAGATTCAAAAAGGAAAGTTAATGCAAATAGCTACTTTTAAGTCAACAGAATATTTATTTAAGTGTTGAAGTTGCCACACATTCTGCTAAGTGCCAGTCACATTTGAAAAAACAAACATGTCTACCGTCAGGAAGCATACAGTTTAATAGAGAAAACATAGTATATATGTAAATAAATGTAATAAAAATTGAATTATGAGGGAATGCATGGAAAAGGTGACTAGAAAGGCATGAAAATTTGGAAATGGAAAGGCATTACTTCTTTTATGGAGATCAGGAAATACATAAGAGCTGGACCTTGAAATGAGAAGAATAATTCAGTAGGTAGAATTGGAGAAGGGAGAGGAGAATACAGTATAAATTCATAGATGACTTCTCAAATCAATGAATAGTAAGTCATTTGTTTTAGTAAGAGTGTACAATATGTGAAGGACAATATAGATGCTAGAAGATCTTGAATGCCAAGTTAAACAATGTGGAGACAATGGAGAGTTGTCAAAGGTTTTGTTTGTTTTTAAAGGGACATAACATAATGATACCCAAATATTAAGGAGATTATTTTGGCAGTTGTGTGAATGATGAATTAAAGAAGGAAGAGAATGGAAGGAGGGAAAATCAATTAAAAAGCTGTTACAAGAGATAACTGGGATGATTACATGGGAGTAGAAAGTAAAGGATAAATACAATTTATTATTGAGGAAGAACCAACATAAAGTGGTGATTCCTTGGATCTAGGGGATTAAGGAAGAGGGAAGATTTGAAGATGATTAAGTTTTGAGCCTGAATTCCTGAGAAAGACAGTGAGTGATACCACAAGAGAAATAAAGAAATTAGGAGAAAGGGAAAGTTTTTAGCAAGATAATGAGTTTAATTTGGAATATTTTGAATTTGAGTTGTATAATGGAAAGAACACCAAACCTAAGGACCTGAAACATTTCACAGACCTTTAAATTCTATATAAAAGTATATCATCATCATCATTATCATTTTTATTTTGTTCCACAAAGTAGTTGTTCCCAAACTAACTTTGCCAGTGAAGGTTCCTGAAAAAGAGACTGTGGGAAGGCTTTCTCCCCTCTAGCTCAGGCACCCACAAGAGCTGCCCCACCTGAGGAGTCAGTCCCAGAAGGTGGGAAACTTCAATCTCAGTTGGAATCCCTCCAGACCCAACCCTACCCTGAGGGCTACAGAGAAACTGGAAGGTCCCAGGAGTTCCAGCAGGAATAAAAAGTGATGAGAATGAATGCAGAGGGAGATTGGGAGCTAGAGCATCACAGCCTGCATTTCTTAGTCTGGAGTGTTTATCCAGGGCCTTTCACTTCTAAGTCAAGTGGCCTGTGCTGATAAAATGTTAGCACTTCTTACATTCCCAGAGCAAAACAGACTGACCTTTATGTAGTCAGAGAAAAATATATTGTAGATCAGTATGACCTAGTAGCTAATGTCAAAAGCATATGTGTGTAAGCTCGCATGAATTACAGTGGAATGAATTCAATAGAATTAGATGACCAACTGTACAAATAGCATAATAGCAAGTGCTAAATTAGGAACTCAGGCTAAAGAAGGATTATTCTCCTCTTCCTCCTCCTTCTTTTCTTTTCTACTTCTTCCTCTTTTTTCTTCTTCTCCTTCTCCTTCTTTGCCTTGACTTTGAAAAAAATGGAAAAGAAGCAAAATTGAAGGCCCTCCCCATTCCCCCTACCTGACCAAAAAGAACCAGTAAACCCCAAGTGCTTAGCAGCAATTAGGCAGCAAAGGAAACTCTTGCCAAAGCTTGCTGAATCCAGGCAAAATGGCATCCTTCTCATTATGGAACTCTTAACGGCTCGTTTCAGAGGAGTCATACAATACTTAAGAAAGTATGTGGGACTTTGAAGTGACCATAATTCAGAAAGGAAACCCATGCTAACCTGGTGTTCACCTTGATTCTATGAGTCAATACAACCCCAAACTGTGGCAGGTGAATAGCCAAGCAAATCCATTTAGGGAAGTCAACCCTCTCCTTGGACAAGAGGGGCAGATTAGAGAAAGCTGAGGATTTCCACCCGGCAATTCAAGCAGGTCTCACCTCTAGTCAGTAGGAATTAAGTAGGTTTAGGTCTGGTCCGGGTTATGACTCAGGGTCTAAGTAATTAAGATTGAATTAAATGATTTCTGAGTCTAACCATCAGATTCAAGGGATAGGAAGCTGGAAGAGATCTCAGAGGCCTTCTAGTTCAACCATTTCATTTTACAAGTGGGGAAATTGAGAAACAGGGAAGTCAAAAGACTGGTTCCAGGTGATACAACTATATTTGTCATCAAATCCCCGACTCCAGAATTTCCCTGTACCACAATGCACCCAACGGTCCAGGTTCCACCTGGACTTCCTGAATTTACTCTGGAGCACAATAGAATAGCTGCCAGCAAGAATCTACCCCAGGGGAGATCAGCAACCGCAGCAGCTATCATTGGTGAACTCATTAGGAGTGTTTCATATACAACACTGAGATTGCCATTCTCCATTCTTAATCCTACCCTCTATTGCCTTTCTTCCTTTGGGCTATCTATGCACCTAATGAGGCAGAGATATATCTATATCAGCATATAAAAATGTTCACTTGTCAAGATGTCTATATTTAGGGACACTTTTGGTGCAGGAAAATAAAAACAAAACAAAACAAAACTCCTAGAATTGGATCCCCAATGTTAGCCTGCCCCACAGGTTGCCTTAGCATTACCAAAAAAGGGGGGGAACTAATGGAGGGCCCTAATGGAACAGCCTTCTCTGGAAAGATAGAAATTCCAGAGATGAAAGCCTCAGCTCTGGAAAACATCCTTCCCCCTCCTTTCCTCCTGGGAGAAAATGAAAAGCTGTGGAGCTATTGTAAAATTACCCGGTCTACAAGGATATCCAGAGAGTATCTGCCAAAGAGCATTTAGACCCCCTGGCCACTTTGCACAGCCAGGCCCTCTGTCAGACAGTGATGGCTAAAGTGGGAGCAGACTCATTGGACTCTCCCCTTCTGCTGGCTGCGGCTTTAATTACAGAGCAGCTAGCAAAGCCACAAGTGTTCTCACAACAGAACCCTAACTTGAAAAGCGAGCCACAGACCTCAGGCCCCCTGCCAGCTCACTGCCTCCCTCCCTGGAACAGTTCTGAGCAAAGCTGGAGCGCCCCGTCCAGCCCCAGCAGCAGACAGCAGAGGCCCTTCGGATGTCCCCGGACCCCCAGCACCCAGCTGTACAAGGAAGCAGCATTTCTGGCCTGAACCCACAGGGGGATGGACTAATTCATAAACAGTGAAAATTTAACGCTGCAAACAAGCTGCCTGGTGTCGAACAATTTTTTCCCATAGAAATACATGCTCCTAAAGGTTAAGTAAAGTTGCTAAGAATGTTTTTCTTCTTCATTCAGATAGCTCTGTTTGGGGTCAGAGGGGATGCTGTCCAAAGCAGCAGGATTTGTGGTATGAGTTTATATCTGTGTTCCATTGAGAGAACTCTTGTCTTATGTTCTGTGAAATTTTCAGCAGCATCAGACTTCTTTGCAGAGAAAATTTAGCAGGCTCCAAAGGGAAGAGATCTCTAGACAGAAATCATTTTCATTTTAAAAAAATAAATGGTTTATTGGTAATTTTTTTAAATTTTACACTGCTATCGCTTCTGTTGGCCGTGCTGTCCACCTTCCAACATGGAACACTATTGTTGCTGCTGTTGATATCAGTTTTGTCTTAGTCCCTGTGAGCCATCTGGGGTTTCCTGGCAAAGATACTGGAATGGTTTGTCATTTTCTTTTTTTACAAATGAGGAACTGAGGCAAAAAGGACTAAATGACTTGTCTGGAGTTATTAGGGTCTGAGTGTGGATTCATATCCAGGGCTGGCACTCTATCCACTACATCATCTAGTTGTATGGAACCCTTTCTTGCCATAAAAAAATAAAGTAAAGCAAAATAAATTGATTCATTGCCTATGTCAAAACTTACCTGACCCATACGCTCCTGTGGACTGCCATCATTCGATTGAAAGGAAGGACCATGTTTCCCTACCAGTCCTTGGAATCTCTGTGGGTCACTGCATTGATCAGAGCTGTATTGTTTTTCTTGACAACACTGAAATCCTATGTCAGACTGCCTGCTCTGTTCTCCTTATTTCACTCCATGTCAGTGACTTGTACCCACAAGTCTTCCCAAGTTTCTTCATACTTTTTTCTCCATAGAGCCAAGTTCCTTTGAATCCATATGGCAGTTTGTTTAGTTATTCCCCAGTCAGTGGTTGATCACTTTGTATCCAATTCTTTATTCCATAAAAGTACTCCTCTAAATATTTGCCTACTTGGAAAATTTTTCTTCAATCTTTAACCTTTTTGCATATTATTATACAGTTTTCAAGGGGTTGGCAGGACTTTGGTATTCCATATTCCTAGAAAATACCTTATTTCCCCTTTTAGGTAGTCAATGACTACACTCTAGTCTTATTTCCTTTCAAATTAAATAGCCCTTGCCAAGAGAAGCAAAGTATAATACCTATATAGTCAAAGCTAGAAGGGATATAAGACACATGATTTTGGTCCCCTCATTTGTTTTAGAATCCTTGTCATAGTCAACTATGAGCAGTCCACTGTTACCCTTTTCCAAAATGCCCAAAGTGCTTCACTAGACCATCCAATTCTTTTAAAACACTTCTTTGAGATAAGTAATGGCAAATATGAATAGCTTCACACTTTTTTTTTTTTAACTTGGACACAGATAAATTAAGTTGTTTGCCACAAAAGCCTCAGAGTTTTTCCTGAGAAAATAAGGTCAAGAAAGCAGGTCTTCCGACTCGTAGGCTAAAATCCCTATCATTAGTCCACTAAATCTCATAAATCCCTATGAGGCACACATGGGGGAAGAATAAAGCTATGCTAAGGAAGCAGAAAAACAGTTTCGGCTTCCCTTTAAAGCATTTAGATTTGCCAAAACTTTTAGATGAAATCTTTCTGGGGTATAAGCCAAAGTACACACAAAAAAAATAATATATTGAGGCTCTCTAAAAAGAAAAAAAAAGGGATATAAAGCCCAATGGGGAAAAATAAAATTGCCTGTTTCTCTGTGGGACTGCAAAGCACTTGGTCAGAACTTCCCCCCATTCCTTACTCACCACCCCCTCTCTCTTTCTCCTTTCACACAGTTTTAAGGCGAAGCTGAAAGGACTTTAATGGGTTAAAAGATGCCATCCATTAAAAGGTCATAAGGCCTGGTGCTCTGTGCATCTGTCACTGAATTAACCAAATCAATTTGGAGTGTCATGCTGTCTAAAAGGCTGGGGAATCAGTCTGAGGAACATCTTGATTCCATTAGGAGGTCTGGCTGAGAACAGAAATTAAACATTGTTTTCCTTGCATAGTATCTGGCCATCTAAGAAGAAAGTAGATACATTGGAACCCCTTTTATATGGCTGGATTTGAGGGACAGGACTAATAGTCATATTAGTTTTTAAAAAATAAGGAAAAAACCCTTCTAGTTGTCATGATACATAATTGACATATTTTGGGACCATGATTTGATATCTGGTATATCTAAATCTGTGTAATTATGAGCTATGTTCTAACAATCCTATCAAACTCTCTTCTAGTGGTTTTAGATATGGGGTCTAGATTTCTTATTTGGAGAAAGTGATTGGTCTAGTTAGAAACTCAAGTGAACCAAGGGTTAGTTTGATCAAACTGAGTCAGACCCAACCCACAGGGAAGGGGAATAAATGAATGAATGAATGACTATGGATGTGTGTATGTGTATATACAGGTTTAGATATATCTTTGTGTATGTGTGTGTATATACATATACATATGTGTGTGTTTGTTTAACCAAATTGATTTGGCTAATTCAGTGACAGATGCACAGTGTTCAAAAAGAGAAGTCTTTTGCAGCCTTCTGCCTAACTTGAATTGGTCCTGAAGAAAGCAAACCATAACTCATCC
Source organism: Sminthopsis crassicaudata (assembly GCF_048593235.1). NCBI lineage: Eukaryota > Metazoa > Chordata > Mammalia > Dasyuromorphia > Dasyuridae > Sminthopsis > Sminthopsis crassicaudata. The sequence continues at coordinate 161,175,431 of NC_133621.1, forward strand.
AAATGGTCTGCTTTCCAGCATTATCAGAAACCTTTGCAAAATACAAAGTTGCACATAGTATCATGTAAAGAGAGTTTTATAATCACAAGTCTTGGGCTAATCTAAGACCTGATTATCTATTGCTTTTATTTTCATTGTTATACAGTGAGAAATAAGTTAAGCAGTTACAAGTAGGGGACTGATTGAAATAAGGAGAGTGGGGCTTCTCATAAACAGGAAGGAGTCAGACATAGTTCCTCTCCAAGAATGTGTTTGTCATCAGCATCCTGATGGAGCTAAGTCTACATGACTATTTACATTAAGCAATATGTCTTCTTTCCTCCGTTAGATAATAGTCTCGTCATGGGTAGAAACCACATACCCCCTGTAACATCAAGCACATTGGAAGATATTCATTAAATATTGTTTGAAAAAAGGAAATAAAGAGAAAAGGAAGAAATAGAGAGAAGGAAAGGAAGAAAGTTTAGGCAAACATGAGATTAGTGTCTCAAAATCCAAATTCAAGTTGCAACATTGCTTCTCTCCACTGTTATGACATTGTGCAAGCCACTTAGTATCTCTCCCATCTTGTGGGGTCACTTATTTTTAATGAATTCATTGACTGAAGAATTATCAATACACTCAGAAGTTAATTAAAAATAGCTCTGCCTTTAGAAATGGAACTAAATGAGACAAAAATCATATTATTTGCTTTTATGTTGTACATTTCATTTTTATCTCAAGACTGTGTACAAATAATGAGCTTAATCTTATTTTTAGTATGAGGAAGGAATTTGTCTGATGCTTAAAGATCCAGTAAGTCCATTAAATACCAAGGTATCTTAAGAGAGTGATAACTGATAAAAATTCTGGAGGTTGCTAAGATGCATGAACCTTCAAAATGTTCCTTCTCACGTTCTTTAAAGCAATGTGAAAGCGACAAAAACATTCTGAGACTGGAAATCTGTCTTTTTCATCATCTCTTTTACATCATCATAACCTCAGCCAAGTCATTTAATCTTCCAGGTCTCTCTCTGTTATTGTTCTTTTTTTTCCTACAGAATAAGATTAGTAGCTAAGGATTTACATAGTACTTCTGAGATTTGCAATGTTGGACATCTCTTTTCTCATTTAATCCTCACAACTCAAGATAGGTGCCATTATTGCTCCCAATTTACAGGTGAAACAACTGAGCTTGGAAGAAGTTGGGTGATTTGCTCACAGCCATACAACAGACTAGAGACAGGTTTTTGAATACAGATTTTTATGACTTCAAGTCCGATACTAATTTACTAATTTACTATATCACTTGGCTGACCCTACTCTGATCTTCAGCCTCTTCCTTCAACTCTAAGGTTTAATAATGATTTTCTAAAGATGTTTCAATAGGAAAGGTGATTTTTCAACCTTTGTGGACAATTTTACCCATGATACATTTCCTTCCTCGACTATGGCAGACCCAAACCTTATTGTCCTAGATGGTTCTTGCCCTTGTATTTCCATAGATCTCCAAAGAAGATGGAGCGAACCAATGTACCGAAGGTGTCTTCCTCTGTTTTGTTTGTTTTTATATATTTCAGGGGTGCCATTAACAGTACTGTATTTGTGATTGCACTTACATAACTAGCACCGAGCTCCACTGCCTGTATGTAGACGTTCCTAGACACCCTCATTCCTTATTCTTCAGTATTCAGGGTCACAAGATCATAGGTTTAGAGCTGGAAGAGAGCACAGAGGTCAGCTAGTCCAACCCTTTCATTTGAGAAATGAGAAATTGTCCAAGGTGAAATAGGTGGTTTGTGGTCAAGCCGGCTGGTCCGCTATCCTTTGCCCCCAAATCCAATGTTGACTCCAGGATACCATGCTATTTCAAGGACCTGTGATTTCTTTGGAGTAAATGCTACTTCTCCTGATTCAGATTATTACCCAATCTATACCTTAAGAAATGGTCTTTGTTGAGTCACTCAGGCCTAAAAAATTAATCTTTTCCTCTGACTGTGAGCCCTTCCAAATTTAGCTAGGCTTTCCTAGGAAAAATAAACATGCAATGTGTCATCAAGCCCATACCCAAAGCCTTTCTAGTGTGGGAGGGCCAACAAGAGCTGATAGAACCTAGGGTTATTTCCATGTCACAATAAACCAGACATAATTCTCTGATGTCCAAATGTAATACTGTTCTTCTGGTTTCTGCAATACGCAGTTGACAAAAAAAAAATTGTTCATATTTTTAAAGTATTTTGCCTATCACCTTACCATTTATTGATTCTTCCCTGAATGTGATGACTACTCAGTCTAGTAAAAGGAAGAATTCACATGGAATTGCTACTGTTAATGACTCAGTAGTATTCAAGAAGAGAATCAGGATTTTCCCAAGCCTCTGGACTATAAGCTCCCTTTTATATTCTTGTCACCATCGCCCTGACACCCTGAGTCAGTAACTGCATTCTTTAAGGGTCCTGCTGGCAGAGATCTTTAAATGTGTGAACGGTGTCAGTTAATGGCATTAGGCCACAACACTTTTATCACACAAAGTGAAGTAAATTACTTTAAAGTTTTCAAAATGCTTTATCAATATCTCATCTAATCCATACAACAGCCCAGAAAGATGCGTGCTATTATTATCCCCATTTTATAAATGAAGAAATTGTGGTAGACTTATGTTAAATGACTTGGCCAGGATTACACAAATCAAAAGTGTTGAAGCTGAATTTGAACTCAGGACTTCCTGGTGCCAGGTTCATCACTATCCATTGCAAAACCATCTACTGAGGTACAGAGAAGGATGAGGTGCTCTACAGAAAGTTTTATTGTTCAGTCATTTTTCATGTCCAACCTCTTTGTGACCCCATTTAGGATTTTCTTGGCTAAAATATCAGGGTGACCTATCATTTCCTTTTCCAGCTCATTTTATAGAGGAGGAAACTAAAGTAAACAAGGTAAAGTACAGTTGGTGAATGTCTGAAACCAGGTTTGAACTCTGGAAGATCAATGTTCCTGACACTAGCCCAGTACTTTATCCATTGCCCCAAAGAAAGTGTAAATTTTAGCAAACAAATCATTAGTGGTGGAAGGAATCATTTCCCTTTTTATTGTTTAGAGGAAAAAGAGAAAAAAAAATCATTATGAAGAGGAAAAAGAACTTGTTGAGACATTTCCTACTTTTCGGTCACTTTTCCCTTTTTCAAAATCTTTCCATTTTTAAAATGAACCACACACAAATTGCTATTAATTCCTAGTCTCATGTAGAAAGGAAACGTGGTCAGAGGGTTAGTGCAATGTATCAGGTGTCCCTTAGTTCTATTTCTTTTTCTAGCACTGACTTTCTGGGTGGCCTTAGGCAGAGGACTTAACTTTGCTATGATTTTCCCCATCTTTAAAAGCAGAAGAAAGAATATTTTCCACTAACCCTTCTTGAAAAGGCATCCATAGCTCAAAGAGAAAAGCTTTGCAAAGCTTTTTATTCAGAATTTTAGATGAAGAGTATTAACCTAGTATTATTTCGCCTGGGCAATGATTAATAAACTATTTGATTATTGATAGGACAGTGTGTTTCATAGCCTCTAATTACCTTTTATACATGATTATTCAGAAGAAAATGTACACAAAATCCTAATAAGAGTTATGCAGTCACCTTATCTTAGCAGGACTAATAATGATCAGGTGTATTTCTAGTCTTTCATCTGAAGATCTCAAAGCACTTTATATTCTTTATCTAGGAGGATGATTATTATCTGAGACACAGAGATGCTATTTAACTGGCCTGAAGTTAGTCATGTCAATAATAACAGAGGGATTAACAAACATGTGTCCTCACATTATTATTCTATTCGTAAAATCAGATCATTTTATGTGAGGGAGACAGAATCAAGTCAAGTTGGCAAATATTTATTTTAAGTATTTTCAATTAAGCAGGAAGATAGTCTCCTGCCTTCAAAGAGCTTACATTCAAATGGGGGGAGATCAAACAAAAAGGAAGTGGGGACATAGTAGAAAAAACCCAAAGCATTGTGAGGAAAAGAAGGAAGACACCGCTGAAGGGGGTAGGGGGGTGGGGAGTTCTTTTTTCAGCTAAAGATTCAGAAAGGAACTAGCCAATCAGAAGGAAAGGACATCGAGGCAGAGGCCAAAGGGATGCATTTTCTCTACCAGTTCAAAGCTTAAAAGTGCCAAAGACAAAATATCCACAAAATAGGGCACTGAAGGGCTGAGCCTACAAATGTTCTCATCAACTACAGAATCTCAGAATTCAAAGGGACCTCACAGGCTATCTAGTCCAACCTAGTCCCCAAAGAGCATCCTCTATACAATATCTGTAATAAGTAGTCATCCAGAAAGGTGACACAGTGGATAGACTACTGGGCCTGGAATCAGGAAAACTTGAGTTCAAATCCTATGTCAGACACTGCCCAGTTGTGTGACCCTAGCCAAGTCATGCAATCTCTGCCTTAGTTTTCTCAAATGTAAAATGGAGCCATTTTCTTTTTCTATCTCACAGGGATGATATAAGGATCAAATAAGATCATATTTGTAAATTTCTTAGCACAGTGCCTTACACGTAGTAGGTGCTTAATACATGCTTATTATCTATCCTTTCCTTTCTCTTCCCTTTCCTCTCCTTGAAGACCTCTAATAATGGGACATTTCTACTATTATCTATCCTTTCCTCTCTTTCTCTTCCCTTTTCTTTCCTTGAAGATCTCTATCAATGGGAAATTTCTACTATTATCTATCCTTTCCTTTCTTTTTCTTCCCTTTCCTGTCCTTGAAGACTTTTAGTAGTGGGAAATTTCTACTCATTGCTTCTCATTCTGCCCTCTGTGGGCAAACAGAAATCTGCCTATTCTTTCCATGTAACATTTGTTTAAATATTTAAAAACAGTTCTCAGTTCTACCCTAAATATTATTTTTTCCAGATCCTTCAATTATTTATTATTTTCTTTGGATCCTTCACTTTCTAGCATGAATTCCCTTACTCTCACCATCCTGTTTAATTCCCTCTAGACATCCTCTAGCTTTGTCACTTTCCTTCTTAGAACAAGACACGCAAAACAGGGCACAGCACTAAAGATGTGAGGGGACTGGAATTGTAATAGAACTCACCTCTCCATCATCCTGGAAACTCTGCCTCTCAATACTACTTCGGCTTATTTCTTGTGGGAAGGTGTTCCAGTTGATTTGAACTGAGCATATAGCCTACTGACAACAAAAACAGATAAATTGAAATGACTTCTCAAATCATACCCCATTTTAAAGTTAATATTTGGAGCCCAAATGCAGGGCTTAATATTTAACTTTATAAAATTCCATCTTATTATTATGAATGTGTTCAAGTGACTGATCTCCATCTAATCTCCCAGCTCTTGGGCTGTTCTACCTGCTTCTTCAACTACCAGTTTTAAAGATGAAACCCAGGGGCATAGGTCAAGTATGTGAATTGGTACTGAATCAAATCCAGTAACATCAAAGTAATGTTAACTGGTAGCCAGAACCATGCAAGAAATGCATCCTTTATCAAAGAATTTCACATCTTGTTTAGGAGTTACCACCAGTGCCATGATATATAGTCCACGATATTAGGGACAAAGAACAATTTTAAAACTTGAATAGGTTATTGATAAAAGGCCAAATCAGATTCCTGGAGGTTTCACTCAACTCCCTCTGAATTGACTTCAGTGATAAATCTTTGGGTCTGTTCATCTCACTAGATCAGAATTCACCTTACTACATGATTGTTTCAGTCTTATGTAAAATGATAGTAGGAAAGACTCTCAAATGCTTTGCTTAAACTGTACATAAATAACATTCCCCTAATCTACCAATCTAGTAACCCTGTCAAAAAAGGAAATGAGTTTAGTCTGGTATGACCTGTTCCTGATGAAGCCATGCTGGCTCTCTGTTATCACTGCTTCCTTTTTTAGATGCTCACTAATAATCCCTTTAATAATGCATTCCAGAATGCACTCTAGTTTTGCCAGGAACTTAAGTCAAGCCATGGGCCTATTACATTCTTTGTTTGAAAATCAGGACACTGTTTGCATTTCTCTAGCCCCATGGCATCATTCCCATTCTCCATGACCTTTCAGAGATCACTAACGCTGGCTGAACAATCACATTCACCAGCTCTGGGCTGCAGTTTATTAGGATCTGGTCACTTGAACTCATCAAGAGCAGAGCAGAATGTTCATTATCTCCTTATGTACCTTGGATTTCAGTTCTCTGTTAGCCATTTGTATTTCATCTTTTATAGTCCAAGGAGCATTCTCCTTGCCAGAGAAAGGAAGCAGAACATACAATTTAGATGTATTCTGTAATAAACTAATAAACTATAGTTATAACCCAAATGAGCCCGTACCATGCCAACTTCAAAAATAGAAGTTGCTGATGCCTTTTGTTTTTTACATAAGTCATTTTTAGGTGTACCCAATGAGCAAAGGAAAATAATTAAGCAAAATCAGCCAAGAGGGTGGTAGAGCAGCAGGTCTGGAGTCAGGAAGATCTGAGTTCAAATCTGTACAAGAGAATGATTGCACGTAACCCTATTTATCTTAGTTTCCTCATCTGTAAAATGAGCCAGAAAAAAAAATGAAAAAACATTCTAGTAAATTTGCCAAAAACAACCAAAAAACCCAAAAACAAAACAAAAAAAATAAAATAAAACAACACAGTGGCCAAGGCTGATGGTGAATGCAATATTCTATACCCAAAGTCTATTTCCTCTCTCCTGAAAAGAAGATGCTTTTCATCAATGATATCAAACTCCAATAGTAAGAGATCCCTGTGGGCTGCACGTTGGCTTCAAAAACTACAAATTAACATTATCTATATTGTATTGTAGTTTTCTTTTTTTTTCAAAGATTTCCTAGTTGCCTCATAATCTGACAGTAGAGACTATTGTAGGCTGACTGGGGCCCCAAGTGGGGAGTTGGATACCTTTGCTTTTCATCTTTTCTCCAAAATTTTGCATTATTACAATCAGTGTGAATATTGTTCTATATATTTGCTCATTTCCCTCTATTTAGATTCATACCAGTCTGGAACAGGGTTGTTAATTGTGTTGGCAGCAGCCCACCCACCCCCAAGCTCCTGGATATTCTCCTATACCCCCACTGTAGAAATCCAGTCCTCAAAAAAAGATTTCCAAAAAATTCTTCATTTGTCCAGTCTTGTCTTTCTCATTCCTATCCCCTTCATTTTCAGCATATCTAGAAATATTTTGGCCTCTGATAGGGAATTCTTACCTGCTGTGACTCAACTAAAGCCTTTTCTACAAGAAAAAAAATAAAGTTTTGAGTCACTTTCAACACCTTGGAAGGACAAACCAAACCGGGGCAGAGCAGCTTCTTAGGAGAAGAGGACCAGGCTCAGGACTCCAGTTCATTTCCCAGGAAGAAAATGGAGAGCCTGCATCCTTCCCCTGCACAGGAAGTCCTCTCCCACCCCCATCCCACCCCTCTGGGAGCCGGCGGGGTAGAACCGCTGTCCCAGAGCCTGGGAGAAGCAGCAGCAGCCGCAGCAGGAGACAGCCAGCCCCTCGGCAGAGTCCAGATGGTTTTGTTTGTGCTGGCTGGCAGACGTGGAGCTCTGCACCAGGCAGCAGTAGGGAGCTTTAGAGGAAAGGCTTGGGTTTTTGTTTTGTTTTGCAAGGGGATTGGGGGTGAAGGGGGAGGAGTTGCCAGGGAGCTCACTGCAAACATTACTCAGCTCCTCGGGGTCTTTTATCAGTTGGAGAGGAGGAAGGAAGACTGAGGGGGAGAAGCAAGTGCCTTGGAATTCCCTTTTGCATTTCTGCACTCCCAGGCTTTGCTTCCTCCTCCTGGCTGAGAGAAGAACCTAGAAATGTGGGGAAACAGCCTCCCTGACCACATGGCTTCCCAGTGGAACACAGTGTAACTTTGCAGGTCTCAAGTCACCATAACTATCCCAAGAGTCTGGACTTTTATCTGACCCGTGAGGGTACAAGAAGAGAGACATCGAATCCCTCCCACTCTTCCCAAAACCTTGGCCTTAATCCTAAACCTATCTCCACCATCTCCCAGTCCTTCATCTCGCCCTGTTTCTTTTTTTAAGGAAAAAAAAATCTTAATATTAGTTAGAAAGTCTGTGTGTTACATCTCAAGGTCAAACAGCCTTGATATTTGTATTTTTTTTTTTTTTTAAAAAAGCATGCTATGAATAAAATTCTTATTCTCTTTGCCAAGCTGTTTTTAAAAATAGGATTGTGAAGGGAAGCTGTGAGAATGGGGGACCATTAACTTAGCTTGTGTGTGTTTTATTATCTCGGTGGCTCACATAACTGCCGGTAGAATAGCTACAAGTATATTTCCACTTGGAGGAAAAAGAGGAACTTTGCCGGCTTTTACTTCTTTTTTGCATTTGTGGGATTATTTTTAATATTTAAACATCTATGATTTCACTAGTGTGAGCAATAATATTTTGAATTGAAACTTTTTATTTTCAAAATATATGCAAAGATAAATTTTTCACCATTGACCCTTGCAAAACCTTGTGTTCCAATCCCCCCCTCCCCCAGGCTGGTAAGTAATCCAATATATGTTAAACATGGTAAATATGTATATGTAAATCCATAAAAGTTTGCGTGCTTTTATTGAAAAATTTCAATGATGTACATTTACATACTCCCTTGGAATTGGGTTATCGAAGTACAGACACACTAAAAGCAGCAGTGAATCAATGACAAACAAGAAACAGCTGCAAGAGGTATCGGTTGTTGTAGCTCTGGGTCTTATGTTTCCTTGAAAATAGGAGTTTTGTTCCTGTCACGTGACTGACACCCCTTTACCCACTTGGGAGGACTTAGGTTTAGAGTTGACATTTGTCCTGAGATATAAAAGAAGAGTACAAAATTTGGAGGGGAAATAAAAAGGGCTGAAAGAGTGATACTGTTTATGAAAGAGAAATAAGAAATGAATTTAGCCTCTATAGGAAGCATCTTTTAATCCTCTCCAGATTTACTCAGGGTAATATCTTTTAAGCAAACATTCCTTTTAAGAAAACATTCCTTAGATCTAGATAGTGTATCATGGGAGCAAGATGGAAAATACAATGGGACCCACAAAGTTGAGACAAGAAAGTACAACCTCTGGCTGAGGAGGGAACAATGCAATTGAATGGAGCATAACTAAGATAGGCAAGCAGGCTATGTTGTTGTTCAGTCTTTTTCAGTCCTGTCTGACTCTTCACGGCTCCACTTTTGGGGTTTTCTTAGCAGAAATGCTGGCACATATTGCCCTTTCCTTCTTCAGCTCATTTTACAGATGAGGAAACTGAGGTAAACAGGATTAAGGGACTTGCCCAAAGTCACACAGCTACTAAGTGTTTAAGGCCAGTTTGGTAGGTAGGAGGGGAGGGGAATGAGTGTGGGATGGGGAGAAGCTCTTTAAGAGAGATATGAACATAGAAACAATAATAGTTGCTTGAGCAAGCCGTTAATCTCTTGTGCCTCAGTTTCCTCTAGGGTAAAGAAATGAAAAGGGGAAGGACTAGGTGACCACTGAAATTCCTCCAGATTTGTGAGCTGTGATATATATTAGCTTAATGAGTAAAATAGAAAGCAAAGAGAGGCTGGAGAAATTAAAGGTTAGGGGGGGAAAAATGAACAGCAAATCTAAATCGTAAAAGTGATTTAAAAGGTGTTTTGTTTAATTCTTTTCCCTTTTCAGTAAGGATAATGACAAACCCTTTTTTTAAAAAAAAGTGATGAGAAACCCGTCTACTATATACTTAATTTAAAAATTTTACTTTAATCTCTTTTGTCATTTCCAAAGGGGTTAAATGATGTTATCTTTCATCAGTTGAAAGGAAATCCCTTTCTTAGACGTTACTAACTGAATGCAGTCTTAATTGCTTCCAAACATTAACATCAGATTTCTTAGATAATTTCTTAGCACACCCGGCAAGGGAGCTCAAAAGGGGTAAAAGCAGCCTTAGAAATAATTTGCCAGGGCATATTCTCATAGCAGCTTAAATCCCCACCCTCCATTCTTTATCTCTCTTCAATTGGGCTAAAGATAAACTCTGGTTGCACAGAAAGTTGCTGCAGAAACAGAATTCTTGATTCTCTTTGTATTGCGGAGGGAAGAATGGGTTTGACAGGCTCATATTGTTATCTCATGTTGCCTCCCCTGAATTAAGGTCATAACAGCCTCCGCCCTTCACAGAGAGGCTTTCTGAGGAGAGGAGTTTCCAAAGCACCAGTTGGAGTCAGGGACTCGTACACATTAGTGGGCAGGAAGTGGAGTAGTCCCGATGGGAGACTGGGGAATTTGAACGCTTTCCCATTTCAGCACTCTGAGAGGAGGAGAAGCTCAGTTCAGCACTACTCACAGATGGCTACTGCTTACTTCTGAAAGATCCTTTTCTCTTTCTCTCGTCCCTCCTCAAGTATTCTCTCTCTCTCTCTCTCTCTCTCTCTCTCTCTCTCTCTCTCTCTCTCTCTCTCTCTCTCTCTCTCTCTCTCTCTCTCTCTGTCTGTCCTGTCTCTCGGTGAGGGAGAAAGAAATTCAGCAAAGCTGAGGTCAGTCTGGGAAAATTAAACAAAGAGAGGGAAAGGATTGGAAAGAGCTTGTGTTTTTCCTTCTAAGAAACCCACAGAGTGCCCCCTTTTAAAGCTGGATATCCATGTGTCCCTGTCTGTTTCAAGCAAGAAACGGAAGATAAGGAAACAGGACCTACGGACTGTACTTGAATGAGAACAGCCCACGGTAGAAGTTAGCAGTGGACCAGACTGCAGCTGTGAACTCCTACTGGTTTTAAAGAAAGTTGTTTTCTCTCCAGATATTCCAATGGAGACAGTTAGAGAATCTGTACTTCAGAGAGAAGAAGTTTTCAGTGGAAGTTCATGACCCACGCAGGTAAGTTGGAAGATTTCTTTAGCATGTTTGAGTGGATGAGATTTGCATGACTCTGGGAAGGATGTGTTAATATTTAGGGATCTGCTTGTTTTTATGATGCTTTTGTACTTGTTCAGTTGTGTGAGGAGGTGGGAGAATAATATAGATTATGTTCAAGATGCTAAGCTTGAAGCTGGACTAGAATGTGACAATAATTAGGGTAAACTTTGTCAATTTAGTAAACTTGTGAAGTTACATTGCTGATGCTTTCAGTTTTTGACAGGCTGTTTTGATACCCTGTTCAAGTAAACTGAAAGCTTTTTTTTCCTTTTTTAAACAAAACAAAACACAATATTGTTTCTGGGGCTTAGTATTTTTTGAGAAATTCCCAGAAATGACAGCTATAATATATACATAATTATAAATTATCAGAGCAAAAAGGAGCACATAGATGAAGAAGTGACTATGCCAGATTCATTCCCAACCAGAAAATTTCAGCGTGAGAGCTGTTCTTGTGTGAAAGAAATTTAGTTGTTGTGGTTGTTTGTTTGTTTTCTGCATGCTTCTACGTTGTATTTTACATCCCAGAAATTTTTCCTGGGGATATTAGATTAAGATAAATCTGCTTATGCTGAAAAAGATTCTATAATTAAAAATAATAATAAAAGGTCCCAGTTCAGAATACCACTTCAATCCAGTGCTTTGCCTTTCTTTGTCTGCTAACAGCCCTAGAATTGTATACAGCCCACAAACCACAGTTAGAGACCTAAAAACAGGCCTACTACCTAAACATAAATCATTTTAGACAGATCCAGAGTCAGATTTACAACTAAAAGGTAGCTCTAGGGGGACATTGGTATGATCTGACTCTTGCCAAGAAAAAAAGGTTGATTTTAAATGCCATTAACTCTACACTTTCCCTGCTCTGATGAAAAAGAAGTCTGGTACACAACCATGATTCTGGAGAGCTGATGATAAAGCATGCTATCCACCTTCTGACAGAAAATGGAACATTCAGACAGAATATATATTTTTTGGATATGGCAATATAGGAATTTATTTAGTTTGCCTATGTATATGTGTTCTAAAGGCTTAATTTTTCTTTTTTCTTTTTTTCCATTAATGGAAAGAGGAAAGAAAGAAAAAAAATGAAATTTTCTCCAAAAAGATTTTTAATTTAAAAAAAAAGTCTGGCACATACAGTACCATGTGTGAATTGACTTGAGGATCTGCTTCCTGTTTTCCCATCACTCTTTGAAGGGTCCCTGTACTTCCAAAAGATCTTCTCATTATATTAGGAGATACTGCCTACTCAGGAGAAAGATGTGCTTATGCAATATAATCTGTACCTGTAGCATATGAAAACTCAGCAGGACAGCTGTGCTCTGTAACTTAGTAATCTGCATAGAACCACCACTCAGTTAGAAGCAAAGGTCTTATCCTGCATTTCACAGCTGACTAGTACAGAATCCAAAGGAACTTGGGAGGTTCCACTTCACAGGCATTTAAGAAGGGAGGACAAACCACATACTACTTTTTGCACATGGGGAGAAGGCACTAGTAACAGTTGGAGCGTGTGTCCTATGTTCAGAAAATGTTGCCACAATAGAGCAGGAATCAGGGTTGCTCAAAGGGGGGGAAAGAAATTTGGAAAAGAATGTTCTATAAAAGGAGAAATTAGGAGAATTTTCCAGTTATTTGTTCAGGCCAATGATAAGGGCTCCCTCCATATGGAGGAGAGGAAGAATAAATGTGAAAATGGAAATTAATTTCATAAAATTTAATTAGCTGCCCCTATCTCAGTTTCCCCCTAGCTGTCAGATTACCACAAGAATGTTTTGTTTTCTTCTGTTTCTTAGAAATATAGGAAAGGAAAAGAAATCCTCTGGATATAATATATAATAATTCAATATAAGGAAACTTTAAACCTTTAAATTGAGAGGAGTTAATCAGTCATTTTATGGAGGACCTTCTTTTGAGGTGCCACTTAGTGCTTGTATGATCTTAGGCAAGTCACATCAACACTTTGGACCTCAATTCCTTCATCTGTAAATTGATGGAGTTAAATTAGATTCCCTCTAACATTCTTTCCTGTTCTAGATCTATAATCATATGATACAAAGAAATATAAATAATTGATTTCTATCCCCAGTGAAGTTACAGTCCAAGGGAAAGGGTAGCATGAATACTTAAAGGAAATTGTAGAATCATCCATAGAACAATAAAAGGAAGTGGATGATTAATATATAAGTATTATTGGGAGATTCAGAGGAGGAAGAGATTATCTTGGGCTGAGATGGGCAAGATCAACCTCACCAAGTAAAATGTACCTGAACTGGGCTGGAAAAGTGAGGGCCCAGACATCCTGCTGCTGTCAGTGCAAAACCCTGAGTAGCTGCTCAGCTAAACAAGGACCTTTTCCCAGGCAAAGGGAGTATAAGATGCAAGAAGTACCCAAGGAAGAGATTTCTCCCAGTATTAATTGCATTTGTCTTCTTGGTATATTGTTTTCTTTGGAGTACAGGAGATTAAACTAATAGACCACATGTAACAAGGATGCTAAGCAGTCGATACTTAACTCCTCAGACTTGTCTATTAAGGATGAGGAAGGAAGTCAGAACTGAGCATGACGATAGGAAATGCCAGCTATAATCATTTCATTAAAATGCAATCACTTGGAAATTGTAATTTACAAGAAAATAATTCACTAGAGCTGATGTTTTCCGAGTTGGATCAGTCTCACATTTACTCACAGCCTTTCCCTTTGCCCTACCCATCCCCATCATTATCTCTTCAATACAGAGCACAGAAGATCATGTAAAATTGCTGGGGGGTGGAGGGGAACTGGCTCCATGCCTAACTCTTAATTTTCTGGCCCTCTAAATTTGTCAGATAGTCAGGTTAGTAGAAGCAGGGGGGGGGGGGGCAGAAGAAAACGTGCTTTAGGAAGGGTCTGAAATAGGGAAAGAATGTGGTTATATTCAGACCTGGTATTCTTAATTTTTTCCCACTATCCTTCTGAGAAAAATAGTGATTCTTCCACAAGCTACTGTTCATCTTGCAACTTTCATTGTCTTAAATTTCAAGTTTCTTTCCCTTCCCACTCTCCTTTCAAATTCAGCTTTGCTGGAGAAGAATAAGAGCTGAACTCTTCCCAGTTCCAATAGCTATTATGGGAGCCAAGCCCTTGGTTGGCAGTTTCATTTTTAAATCTCTGTGTTGTGTTGTATGTGGTTCCCTCCCTGCCTTCTTTTTCTGGACCCATTTCAACTGACAACTGTTTGCTCATTCACGAGCTGTCTTTCCCCCCAACTTTCATTTTAAACAAAGTAACAATACAAATCATACATACCTAGAATTAGGTGTATCATTTGACACTAGATTTGACTTTTTCAATAAAAAAGTGAGTATTCAGGAAGAAAGTGGGGAGAAAGGGAGAAAGTTAAATCTGTAACCTAAACAAAAGTGAAAGAAGGAAAAAACCTTGAATGTTCCTCAAGGGGAAAGGTTGACAGTCCTACTTATATTAAAACTTCCTGAAAACTAATGATAGTATTCTGTTACCCAGGATCTTCCAATTTACTGATTTTAGGGAAATTATGTTCCTTCCTTCTTCTGAATAAGACTTGAAACACCTTAACCTACACCAAAGTTCCTTCTCCATTTGCTCATTAATCAATGGGAATCATCCATCCACCCACACCCACACATCCTCTCCCCCTCATGCTGCTTTCCAGAGATTCCATTTTCATAATGATCACTCTACCATTACCATGTACCTCCTGACCACCGGTAAAGTGGCCAGACAGCCTTTATTTGTTAAGAGAGAGACTTCCTTCCCTTCTGGGAAAACACTGACCTCTATTCTTTATTGCAGCTAATTATATGAAAAACCAGTGGTTTCCAGTTTCATTTTGGAAATCTAGCTGTCTTGTTTATTCTCTACTCCATACTGAAATAATGACATTTAATGGGGGGTGAGGGAAGAGGGGGAATTCCACCTTGTCATTCATTACTCTCCATCATTCATTTCCCTTGTTGCCATTTCTCCATTCTTCTAGCCCAGCTTGTACCAGCTGTGAGATAATGGCTTTAGTCTAGAGCAGTGATTCTCAAAATTTTTGATCTCAGACCCCCTTTATTCTCTTAAAAATACTGAAGATGCCAAAGAGTTTTTATTTATGTGGGTAATGCAAATAAACATGGCAAACTTATGAAAATCATTTTCACCTGGAGGACCTTCTGAAGGGATATTAGGGACCACCAAGGTGATGACCACACTTTAAGAATAACTGGCCTAGATAATCCTTAAGGTTCCTTCCAGCTCCAACAATCTTTGCTTCCTCTAACTGCTCTCCACCCCAACTGACACATTTAAACTTGATAATCAGCATTTCCCATGGTAGATGGAGCCTAAAGTGATGGAAAAGGCCTGGCTGAGTCAGGAGCTCTGACCTACAAGGATTAGGAAATAATTTACCTGTATTTCACCAGAGACCACATTGCCAATTAATTCAGGGCTTTTCTTAATAAAAGGCTTTTATTCTCTGTTAGTTGGGCCTTTGTCAACAATAGAGTATCAAACAAGAAGGGCCGATGGCCTGCTTTGACCCATCTGTGACCCAGCAAGGCAGAGACTTGGCAGCAGCCTGAGTTCTAAGGAGTCAGGAGTCCAAGAGGGGACTTTTAAAAGCTGGCTTGTCTCCGAAATATGTGTGAGTGTGTGTTGGTGCTTCTGATAAGTCACATTTTGTAACCACCCAGCATTGTCTTTAGCTCTATAAAATCTCATCACTGATTTACTGACTGACCCTGAAAATAGCACCAGCATAAACATGTCCCACCTTCTTGTTCTGTTTCCCAGGGCCTCGGTGACTAGGAGGACCTTCGGTCACAGCGGCATTGCGGTGCATACGTGGTATGCATGTCCAGCATTAATCAAGTCCATATGGGCTATGGCCATTAGCCAACACCAGTTCTACCTGGACAGAAAGCAGAGTAAGGTAAAACTCTTCCCTGGGACACGGAGGCAACAATCTCTTTTGACAGATTTCACAAAGCCTGTAGATTTCTCCTAGATAGACCACGGATAAACCTGGAGGTCATAGACTGGATGGGCCCCAGGGATCACACAACTCGGGATTAAAACTGGACTGGGGCCCACTTTATTCATTACTGGCATAAGCTCATGCCAGTCATGGTGTTCTCTCCCTCTCTGGGCTGAAGAGAGATGGAATAAAACCAGAATTTGCCAGCAGGCCAGTTCCCTCCAAGCGCCAGAGGGGTTTCCGGCCCACCCATAATCTCATTTGCTCATCCTTCTTGATGCAGCTGGAAGGCCTTAAACACTGGGAAACTCACCTCAGAACAAAAAGGGAAACGCTTTAACTTGTATTTTATACCAAGGTAAATAGTTTTCTTCTTTCTAGAGGGAAGAGAAGAAGTAACCTTTCTTGGTTAATAGACAACATCTAACTGTTTTAGATAATTGCTCTGAACCTTCCAGGCTTTTCTAACTGTCAGCTTCACACACTCACACTCACACACTCACACTCACACACACTCACACACACACTCACACTCACACACACTCTCACACATACTCACACACACACACCACACTCACACACCACACTCACACACACACACACACACACACACACACACACACACACACACACACACACATGAAAAAGAAGAAACAAATTAATAACAAACTTCTCCAAGATGGAGCCCAGGACCTCAGAAATTTGTAAATACCAACTTTGTTCAGATGCCAGGGTTCCCTCACACACAGACAGTTCTCTTCAGCTGGGGTGGGTGGGTGACGTCCTTCTAGTTCACACACACAAACATATCAACACTCACTCCTCCTTCCCACCACAACTTCACCTCCCCATCCCCTTCCACCTCCCTCTGGAGTCACTCCTACTCATTATCCCTCCGGAATAAAAGCCTATCAAGATGGGCTCTGGAGCTTACTGCTGTGGGGGAGGGGTGGAAATATCTCATGAGCCAACCTTGGCAGCTCGGCGGGGCGATACCACCCGTGTCTTGTGGAGCCTTCTCTCCTGCAGTGTTAGTTTCTGTGGTGGGTGTGAGAGGATTCATAAATTTAACCAGTGCAGAGTATCATTAGGTCAGTGCAACTCTACAGGTCTTGGGGATTTTCCCTTTTTCTTTAGACTTTTTCTTTTTCTTTTTCTAAGGGAGCATGGGAAGGGAAAGAGGGAGAAGAGGATAAGGAGAGGCGTAAAATAGCTTTTAACTAGGCACTATCTACTATGCAAACTAGTCATGAGATAACCACCTTTTTTCCGCCTCTCTAGTTTTTATATTCCTACCACCTTCTTGGCATTGGTTGGCTTGAATTGAGTCTGGGTTAAAAATTTACCATCCCCCACCTTTGACATTTTATAATTTCCTTCCTCCCTCCCTCCCTTCTTCCCTTCCTTCCTCCCTTCTTCCCTCTCTCCCTTCTTCCCTTCCTTCCTCCTTCTCTCCCTTCTTCCTTCTCTCCCTTCCTCCCTCCCTCCCTCCCTTCTTCCCTTCCTTCCTCCCTTCTTCCCTCTCTCCCTTTCTCCCTCCTCCCTCCCTTCTTCCCTTCCTCCCTGCTTTCTTCCTCTCTCCCTTCTTCCCTCTCTCCTTCCCTCCCTCCCTTCTTCCCTTCCTCCCTGCTTTCTTCCCTCTCTCCCTTCTTCCCTCCCTCCCTGCTTCCCTTCCTCCCTGCTTTCTTCCCTCCCTCCTTCCTTCCCTCTCTTCCTTCCTTTC